>NC_092632.1:20259327-20298211 GCF_039555335.1 Amphiura filiformis | reverse complement strand
TTTACCTAATAGGTTTGTAGGAAAAGAGAGCCTAAATTTTGCATTTTATTAATATTACAGTAACAAAACAAGACAATAAATAACCTATAGAAGCTCCACAGTTTAACATGAAGAGAGTGTTGTTTCATTCATTTTACCCAATTTTACCGTAAAAACTTGATAAGCACTATTGAGCGTGTTTGAAAACATGAAATTGTACCAAAGTCTGCCGCTTTACCAACTGAGCTAATGGGATGAGACACGCATTTGCAGGTTTACTTGTTCGTATATAACTATGTGTATTGGTGATTTGCTCAAAACCCGTTACACTTTTGTGGATGGGCTCTTCATGTTTGCATGTTTTATAAGTGCTCAATAGTAAGCACATGCTAACTATCAAGTTTTTATGGTAGTCTAAAAATCACTAAAACAGAATTTTATAAATAGAAATCATATCTTATGGCTTTCATATAAGCAGTAGTACTGTAGAATTATTAATGTGGCAGGTACTTAATTTCGTGATTGGCTCATGTAACTACACTGCAAAAACAAGTGTTTATATTTAAACACCATATTGTGTTTATCAGAGCAACACTTAATAAACATAATTCTTGTTAATGGTCTAACACTAATGTTAATTTTTCTAACACTAATGTTCATAAATTAACACTTGGTGTTATATTACAAACATTAGTGTTTGTAATATAACACCAAGTGTTAAATTATGAACATTAGTGTTAGACCATAAACAGGAATTATGTGTTTATTAAGTGTTGCTCTGATAAACACAATATGGTGTTTAAATATAAACACTTGTTTTTGCAGTGTATACTCATGTATAATCATTACTTTAATGTGTGCATATTTAAATTTCTGATTCAATAAATTCTGGGCTACATAAAATTTGTGAAATCACATACCATGCAGTATGCTGAAAAAAGTATAATTAATTGGAAATATGCACACATTAAAGTAATGATTATACACGCAGTATACACTGCAAAAACAAGTGTTTATATTTAAACACCATATTGTGTTTATCAGAGCAACACTTAATAAACATAATTCTTGTTAATGGTCTAACACTAATGTTAATTTTTCTAACACTAATGTTCATAAATTAACACTTGGTGTTATATTACAAACATTAGTGTTTGTAATATAACACCAAGTGTTAATTTATGAACATTAGTGTTAGACCATTAACATGAATTATGTGTTTATTAAGTGTTGCTCTGATAAACACAATATGGTGTTTAAATATAAACACTTGTTTTTGCAGTGTATACTGCGTGTATAATCATTACTTTAATGTGTGCATATTTAAATTTCTGATTCAATAAATTCTGGGCTACATAAAATTTGTGAAATCACATACCATGCAGTATGCTGAAAAAAGTATAATTAATTGGAAATACATGTACAGTATCTGATAATACATTATTATTTGAATGTTCAGTGCTGCAAAAAGTGAAATACAAAAAAATTCACTTTTGGTTTAACTCCACTTTGATATAACACAACAGATAACTCATGTATACTTGATCATAGTAATAAGTCAGTGCTTCAAATACATTCAAAAATGTTTTGTCATTCTTTCACGAGTATACAAATATTGAATGCCTCAGCGTGCAATGTTTAAAAAATATAGCACAATGTCAAATTTTGATGTTCGGCGCAGGCCAACACACTGTAAAGCACCATAGTTTTGCCGTAAAACTGTTATAAGGTGTGGATGCTTGTTTATTATTATTTATGTTTAAAAAACACATTTGATTAGGCCTTAGCCTAATACTTTATGATCTCATATTTTTTTATTTTAAGTTGCTGGGTTTCATAATTTTAATGAATTTGGTGTTGTTACTTCTATAGTGTCAAACAGGAAATAGGTAAAAAAAATGAAAAGTGATTATGTTCAAAACTGACCTTGTTTGATAATATGAGATATGAATTTAAAAGGTTCACACTATTCAGAAAACTCCCACACATCTACGATTCCAAAAAAATCAATTTAGTGCAACAAATAGATGTATACAAAATAAAATTTTCTTAAGAAATTTGAAAACAATATCATATGGTAGGCCTATGGTATGACAATTTCAAGTGGAAAAGTGAATATGAAACTTTAATAAGTTCAAACAATTCAGCACACCTTTGAGACATTATATAATGATTTCAAGGAGTCAATTTACATTTGAGCTGACAACATTAGAACACCAATGTTTTTTGAAAATTATTAAACTTAGTTCTCTGGGTTAATAGGATGAAAAAATTTTAATCTTTCCCCAGAGCAGGCCAATGCACATAAACGTTGAAAAAAACCAGTGCATCCGGCCGGATTCGAACCAGCGACCTTCATATTACTAGCATGACGCTCTAACCAATTGAGCTATAGAGGCATGTAGGGGAAGAGCGGAAGATATAAATCTATAGGTATTAGGTTCGAATGATGTTCGTCGCATTCCTACCCATTGTCAAGGGTGCAAAACTGTATATTTGGCTAATGAAGGAATCACACCACTTTCTCATGGTTATAACGTCATCGTTCATTCAAAACACCATTTTTCCAAAAGTTTATGATATATTCTACCCTAGAACCAGCAATTTTTTTGGTAGTTGAGCGGCTCGATTTTTCGCAGTGGTGCCTTGAACATGATGTAAACCATACCAAAGCCAACATCTCAATGCCTCTATGATGTGACATCATTTGGTGCATGGAACTAAAAAACCTTCCTAAAATGTCAGAAGCGTAATATTTTTTATATTATTTTATGCCTGGATGATAAGAAAAACATCCACAGAGCACAACTATCACCAAAAAATGGGCACATCAGCCTTCATTTCAAACTTTTTTTCCATTAAAGTGCACCTGGTATGGTCAGCGAATAAAAACACTGGTTGTTATTTCTTCAGTCAGATAGGGTTGGACCCGATTTAGTGGTGTGATCTCTTAAGGAAGCAAATATTTTATTAAGAAGATCAGTTTACATGATCTTCAACCTTTCTGAACATATCTTGACCATTGAAAGTGAAATAATTCCAGTTTAAGTATGATGCTGACTCAAATTAATGCATCATGTGCATGGCTATCTATGTGCTATCTACTGAAGATAGCAGCATTAAGATATAATAATCAGACAAGGGCTAATTTTTTGCTTCTCAACATTTCAGATGTTTTTAATTGAGTCACATGACACATAAAGTTGAAACAAAATAATGTTAATATATCCAGATCTATTGTTAAGTAGGCAACGCCATGTACAAGTGCAGCCTGAACCCCAACATCCCTTTTTAAAAGCTCTTCTTGTTTGAGTTTTTCTTGATTAATCTTACTTGTAAATAGTCAAAAATGCTTGAGGGTCCATGATGCCATAGTGATCACACACCTGAACAAAAACAAAATGAAATCAGGCAGATTACTGCATCCTAATAGGCCTAGCAAAACTTAGCCATATCTCAGAGTTGGTTATACGGCCTAGACAAAACCCAAATTTGTCAGTTTATAGGCCTTTCTTGTGCAAGAAGAATGTTCTTGATTAGCTGATTAATATTAATTGCAAGTACTTTAGCATGATCAAGTTCCAGTATATGAATTTTTCAAGTAAGCTTAAATTTTCTACAATTCAGTTTATAAGCCATTTTGGACGACACTTTCCAAATCCCACAGCCCCCCTGTAATGTCAATTTAGCAGAAAACTTACCCACAAACAGAAAAAAAATCACTAAAACCATGTGCATTGCACATTGTGCAATCTGATTAAAAGGTACCCAAGAAATCATCATTTTCTCATTGTACGTCATCGTTCATTCAAAACACCATTTTTCCAAAAGTTTATGATATATTCTACCCTAGAACCAGCATTTTTTTGGTAGTTGAGCGGCTCGATTTTTCGCAGTGGTGCCTTGAACATGATGTAAACCATACCAAAGCCAACATCTCAACACCTCTATGATGTGACGTCATTTGGTGCATGGTACTAAAAAACCTTCCTAAAATGTCAGAAGTGTAATATTTTTTATTATTTTATGCTTGGATGATAAGAAAAACATCCACAGAGCACAACTATCACCAAAAAATGGGCACATCAGCCTTCATTTCAAACTTTTTCCATTAAAATGCACCTGGTATGGTCAGCGAATAAAAACACTGGTTGTTATTTCTTCAGTCAGATAGGGTTGGACCCGATTTAGTGGTGGGATCTCTTAAAGTTGATTCTTAGTATCCCGTCACCTGCCTGCATTACCTTTTCAATTTGACCAAAACTTTCATTATTTTCATAAAAAAGTAAATTATCTGAAAATTGAGATGGAAATAATCAAAATTGAAACTCTCAAAATGTCTGACATCCCCCGCTGATCATAATCAGCAATTTTTCTTTGTAGTAGGGGTAGAGGATGTGGTAAATAATGGAAATTTAAGGATTACCTCGTCATGTTTCTAGTGATTACAAAAATTGCAAAACAAATTCAAATCTTTTCTCAATATGTTGCAAAATGTCTGTAATGATGATCTAAACATTAATACCTGTTTTGAGATGGTCTTTCATCAACAATATAGGTAATAGCCATATACTAGTAAATGCAAGTTTTGACAATAATGAAATTTTAATGAATAATGAAATCATGACCTCATATTTCACTGAAAAAAATTTGATGGGGAAACTAATCATTTCATTTCATTAGCCTTATCAAATGATTTCTTTCATACTTGAAGGTTTAAATTATATTGATTTACCCACAAGATGGCTAATGATACTGCCCGGTCCCCGCACTCCGTGCATCCGCGGGTATTCATGCTCGTCAAAAATTTCGCGAAATAAGGGGTGTTTTCAGATGAAGAAACGCGATTCGCGAAACACACAAAAAAGGGGTGTTTTTTCAAACCACGTGTTCGCGAAATTGAAAAAAAAGGGTATTTTCATCGAGCAGCCTACGTGTTGTTGCCAGAAAAGGGCATATTAGAAATATCGTTCGTGAATAGCGAAGATAGGGTATTTTCGAAGGGCAAATAATTGAGAAATCGCTCAAAAAGGGGTGATTTTCCCTAAAAACTTCAGCGAAATGAGATGCAAAAGGGGTGTTTTAAAGTTCACCGACAAGCATGAATACCAGCGGATGCACGGAGTCTTGGGACCGGGTGATACTGTCACTGACAACCTCTATATGCATATAATTATTTTTAGCTCATTTTTCAGTGAATGTTCCACTGTATGGAGTCAGTATTAGCTGGTGAGGAGACTCACTCCATCCACACAACTGTCAGGTGTCAACATAGCTGTTGTTGACTTGACCAGGGCATAAAACTCCCTCAGGTAAAAGACACCAATCTTTTAAGCTTACCTCATCTTTGAAGCTTCCTTCATCACTTACTCTGCTTTGAAGCCTGAAGATGGATCGACATAGCAGTTGGTCAGTCATTTTAAACATCCCTGCATGTTTTGAATAAATTTTGTTTTCTCTTTCATTATATGAATGCAATTTTGAATGCCTGATTTGAAACGTGCAGTTTCAACTGCACACCCGTACCCATACACGTATTGATCCACAACCTAGAATTTACACAGGTAACCGAGAACATGAAATTATTGAGATTTCACATTCACACTTTTATACACAGATCTGATAATTAATCGCCACACTCCTGTGGACATGATATTAGACTCATAAGGAGGGGGGGGATACATGCTAAATTGTTTCTGAAGTATGTAGCATCAAGGACGTCCATGGTCTCGGTGTGGCACGGTGCTACAAGCTTATAAGACATGGACCCAAAATCCACAAGTCACCATAAAAGACACACACATATACCTCAAGCTACTCACATTACAAACACATGCAGGAATGCCTCCATCACCACCCTTTCCAATAGCGTTGCCAGTGCAGGTAGATTTTAGGCCTTTCATATGGCACGCCAGAGCCTGCATATTGCATCGAGTTCTAAAAAACACATCGAGTTTTAAAAACACGTATCGAGTTTAAAAAGAACACACCGAGTTTAAAAAAACCGCATTGAGTTTTGAAAAATACACGTCGAGTTTAAAAAACGCACATCGAGTTTATAAAACACTTCGAGTTAAAAAAAAATGCATCGAGTTATCGGAAGAAAAAAAAACACGTAGAGAAGCGCCACCTAGAGTTTCTGCTAGACCACAAGCTAATAGTGTGGATCATACTACGAGGGTTGACAAACAGAAGGCCTTAACTTGTGAGTTAAGGCCTTCTGTTTGTCAACCTCGACTAGAAGAATATTCTTGACATTGTTCTATAATATTGATTGATAAAAAAAAGACATTTGTTCTACAGTAAGCCAAATAATTAAGGTACCAGTTACGTTCACCCCCTGTATATCCTAAACAAAGGCAGATGTGTCATAATTGGAACCAACAGCCAATAGCTGCATCTTTTAGCTTTCAATTTAAGACCTCATTCGTTGAAATTGTTCAAGAAATAAAGACACGACGATCCAAAAACCCAAGGAAGATGCAAATATAAAAGTTGCAGTTTGCCACATTGCATGTCCTATTGATTTGTACACAAAGCGTTCGCGAACAAGAGAACCAGCGCCGTGCTTTCATTGATTAGCAAGAAAAACTAGCATCGTGCTTTCATTGATTAGAACACAAAAATGCAACTTTTTATTTCGTATCTTCATTAGGTTTTGGATCACCGTTTCTTTCATTCTCAACCAATTTCAACAAATAAGGTCTTAAATCAGACCTAAAGAGTACAGGCATCGGCTGCATGTTTTTATTTTAACACATTTGTCTTTATTTAGGATACACAGGGGTGAACACAACTGCTACCTTAATTCTTTTGCTTACTGTATATAAATGGTCAACTGACACAGGCTACAGAGACATTTCGGGAAACATTTTAATTGCAACAGTCAGTGGCTCAACATGTGTACGGGTTCATATCACTGCAACGATGCGATATGATGGTTTACAGGGATCATAGACTCTAGAAGAGAGTCTATGCAAATCTAGAGTTTCTGTTAGACCATTATATATCTTGGGGTTATGGGGCTTCATTCTACAAACAAAATCAGACAATAACATGAGACTTTCATTATCAATAACTGAGACTACCGGGGATAGGCAGGGGTCTTTCTAACATACTGTGATATATATTTGTATATAGGGGGTGCTTCTTTATACAAACAATATGAAACATTATCTTGAAACAGCCCTATAAAAATAAGGTCTTTTCGCCAGCCCATTCGGGGCTGGTACCTGTTTCAGGTTTGGGGTCAGTTTACTCAAGAGATTATATTTTAGTGGTATTGGAATGATTTTTTTTACTTTTGTGGTTAAATTTTTAAAAAATATTTTAATTCGATTTGTTAGGAAAAGTAAGTATGTTTTGCCGTTTCAACGAAGCGTAAAACAGTGAGTATTACCAAAGTTATGTTTGAACTAATTAATTATGACTTTAAAAGTTTAAAGGCCTAAATGTAACAATAATAGTTAATATATATAGCATCATATGGTCAGCAGAAGAAAATCTGACATCACCTATGATGTCATATCAGTGTCCTTGACCGGGGGTCCTTACTCCTTGACCACTGAACAGCGTGATATCATGTTGATAACAGATCTATAGAATCAAAATCTTCATCATATCCCGGATCATATCACAGATTCTCAACAATCTGTGATCATATGGACCATATTGATGTGAAAGTAGTTATCTATCATATCCTGTGTCGTTTTATGGATAAAAATGACTCAAAATGTTATTGATGAAATGGTTGCTATCATAAACATCAGTTTTGTCTTTTCAACGGGAAAAATCCGATGCAAAATAAAGTTTTTAGGGCCTAGCTATAATATGGGCATAATTTATGCATATAGTATTGAACAATGTACCCCATTTGACATGCACTTATAGATAAATAAATTGTCTTACTTTATTAATTTAATAACTTTTTATTATAAATAAAATGACACATAACTATTTGATTCATAAAATTACATTCAACAAAATGATTGAAGAGAAAACACACAAGGCACTAGGCAGACTGTTATAAAATGGAGTATGTAAGATGCCATGTCCATAGCTTCATGAGGAGTTTCCGACTAGCAATCAACATGATCAGCACATTCAGAAAAACACAGTTTAAGAGTGAAGATTGTAGTGAGTAACCAGTCCTTTATAAATGTGCTGGCCACTATCTATTATAATATAGTAGGCTTAAACTATACATTGCGAATTAATTAAGTTATTTTAAAATAAAATGTACATGTAAGTTAACTCAAACCGGCAGTGTATATATCGAAAGCAGTGAAATCGGACATTCCTAAGCGAAGATATTGAGTTCGTAAGTTCTGGTATTACAAAATTGGAAATTGAGATATCGTGGGTAAAAAGCTGAAAAGACAAACAAACCCAACGACAACAACAACAACAACAACAACAAAACAAACAGACCAGAACAATTTGGAGTACATGTAATGAATTAAAAAGAGTTGACATGAGATTAGGAATTAATGTTTTCTGCTGTTTCAGTGTGCATGTTCTCATCGTTGATGGTTTGGTGGACTGTCATGTAGATGTAAGCGTGATCCTAAAATGCCTTTCACATTGACCAAAACTAATTACAAGACCTCTTCTACATTGAGGCTGGCTTTCCTTTTAAAGGGAATTTTTATTACCAACTTTTACCATGAGACTATACCGATACCGGAGACTCAGAGTTCTCATTATCATGAGACCTGGGGGTACATGGGTAGGGGCTTTTCTATCAAACACGTCTTTGTATTTACTGGAAATTTGGAATAAAAAATAGAATTTTGCTCCATTTTTTCAAAATGTTCTACCTGATGAATCCTATTGAATATTATACCCAATGCAATGACCCCCATTTTCATTTTGTTTGTACCCATGACACCCCTCCCCCCCTTTTTTTTTATAATGTTTTGTATGGGCCCCTACTTCGCAATGCCGGTATATCACTTCTGAAGTTGAGTGCATGCCCTCCAGGTGACACTACCGATGGGATTTTAGGGGGGGTCTTTCTTATATGTTTACCCGGGGGTGTCACTCCCATTGTGGCCTGTACACCATCCGAGATAATAAAAACGTGTTAAAAGGGTAGTTTTTTGTGGGTAGGCACGATACGCGCGTATCTTGTTTAGGGTGTCAAAAACATCAAAAATTGGGAAAAAGGGTAGCAAATTTGCAATTGCTAATACGTGAAAATTAAATTTAGGGTATGAAATTTGATGCAAGGAATACAGTCCCTGTTTAGGGTGTGAAAAAAGGCGTGTGTTACCTGTTTAGGGTATCGTTTTAGCCAAGGGTTAAATCCGTGTTTAGGGTGCTTTTCGGATGGTGTACACCCCCGGGTATGTTTAGCATATGCCTGTGGCCTAATCTTGTATCCCGGTGGTATACTGAAGAAAAAAAGTGATCTATTTAAGGGACCATTCGTAAAATTATAACTAAAAATAGCAATTATCTTCATGCACTATTTATATTATCATCCATTTGTGGAAATACTATTTAAAAGAGGAATACATGTACTAGATTCTTTTAATTATACTTCCGGGTATACTTCAACATTCAATGTGGCCACAACACCCACCTACTGACACGTCTACGGCCTTGACCGTAATAATACACCAATATACAAGTGACCATATCCCTGCACAGACTCTGTGTTCTGTGTTGAGTCTATGATCCCTGTAAACCGGCATCATATCGCATCGTTGACATGTTGACTGAGCCACTGACTGTTGCAATTTTAATGTTTCCCCGAATTCCGAAATGTCACTACAGCCTGTAATAACACCAAACATGTCAGTTGACCATTATCATGATTATAGAACAATGTCAAGACTATTTCCCCTATGATCCCCTCTATTAGCCCGTAGTCTAGCAGAAACTCTAGGTGGCGCTTCTCGATGCGATTTCTTTTTCCTCAAAACTCGACGTGTTTTTTTTAAATTTTTTTAAACTGGACGTGTTTTTTAAACTCGACATGTGTTTTCAAAACTCGATGTACGTTTTTTAAACTCGATGTACGTTTTTAAAACTCGATGTGTGTTTTTTAAACTCGATGCGTGTTTTTTTAAACTCGATGCGTTTTGTTTAAACTCGATGCGTTTTGTTTAAACTCGATGCGTTTTGTTTAAACTCGATGTGTTCTTTGAGACTCGATGCAATATGCAGCCTGTGGCGTGCCATACTTTCACTCTTTATTTAAAACCTTGGTCATCAGAGGTGAATATCGGTTAGCTTTAGTAAGAGCTGTAATAGCCACTACCTAGGCCCATAACCAGGAGGGGCGAGGGGGGTGGATGCCCCTAAATTATTTTTGACCCAAAAAGTCCCGTTAAAATAGGAGTTTTTTTTATGTGTTTTTGATCCAAAAAGTGTGCATTAAAAAAAGTCCACTTTTTCAAAGTCTGCCCCTCCAGTCCATTTTGATCAACCCCCAACAAATAAATCCTGGTTATGGGCCTCCCACCATCCACAAGCGCATCGCTGCCTCTGCACATGCTGACTATCTGAAGGAACTAAGCCAAGTTTAGTATATTAAAATGCATGAAAATGTTCAACATAGTATAGAAAAACAAACAACTACACAAAACAACTGAACTTTCCCAAGTTGTTGGTTGTTTGATGTTGTGCTTGTTTGTTGTTTGTTTCATTTGATTGGACAGGGGCCAGAACAGATGTGTTTTCATATGCCCACTCAACATACTCAATGCCCATCGAAACTGGACTTTTTGCAGGTTCACTGAACCAAAATCATAATTTTTTATGCACTATTTCCTAACCTATTGACCATAATTTTTAAATGTAATTTACATGTAAAGTCTAATAATTTGTTGCCACAGTGTAGGTGGATAAGTTTGATAACTCTGGATGAAAAAGTTGGGCCCAAGAGGTAGATAATTTCTGTGTATGTAATTATAGAGGGGTGGAAGAGGTGCAAAATTGTACCAGGGAAGTGCCAGTACAGTAGCCCTAGTGGAATGCATTTCCCTGATTGTATAATAGTGAATGCCTATCCAGAGGTCTGTCCATTTCTTCTGCAGGAACCCTGGTGCAGGAATCCACCGCTGAAGTTGAAATGCACTTATTCCAAGGGTATGAACAGATATTCAATTGTATTGACATATACTACTGTCTCCCAAAACTAATTTAGGGTTCTACTTTTGTATTTGTTTTTAGTATCGGATTTGAGATAGTAGTATACAATACATGCATGTTATTTCAGTTCTGCAGGAACTGCGTAATTACTACAACAAAATGTCCCACACTCCTAGCTCCCAATCTTTCAAGTTGAAATATGGTAACAAAATTGACAAAAATTGCAGGGCTCGAAATAAGGGGAGCCCAAGGGCCCTTGGCCCCCGAAAATCAGTGAGGGCCCACAAAAGACACATCCGGCGGGCCCAAATGGCCCGCAAAATTTGTGACAATTTGCTCACTTTTTTGTGGGGTTCATAGGTTTTAAAACCAATGGCCCAAATTCCGGCCCACAAAAATTTGTGAGGGCCCTCAAACATTTAAGATCAAGGGCCCAAATGGCCCTCAGAAATTCTGGCTTATTTCGAGGCCTGAAAAATTGTAATGTATGCACTTTGAAGGCATTCGTCCTGGTGAAGTAATTTTAATAGCAGGCCAAAGGACATCATTTGGTAATTTTGTCCCCTGTCTCAGTGGCCCCAGTACCCCGCCCAGTTAAAATGTTTTTGGGCGTTTTATATATAACAGTTGGCTGGCTAGTCGACTATGCCACTGATTTATTAAGATAAGAAGATATTTCAAATCATATTACTTGTTCAGAGTGTATTTTTTCAGCAGGGAAAATTAAGTTTATGCATGAAAAGTTGAGAACAATCAAATCCAAATTGTCAAATGCCCAATGTTTTATCTTCTATAAATAAATTTTGATCAGTTCCTAGCAATCTATCTAGTTTCACTTCTGCAAGATTGATTTTATAATATTGACATTTCATTTGATTCAATAGTTCCCCGCCATTGATCAAAAGTGACAGGGATTTGACCAAGTCTTAATTTGCAAATATCAGGAAAGAAAGCCCAAAATAGCTGACAATGAGAATAATTTTATGGATTCTCAAGTTGATTATTTTTACATGACATAACATGATTATTTTGCATGACTTGTACCCTATATACGGGTAAATACATACCTTAGGGGCTGGTGGCTGCATACTGCAATATTTAATTATCAGGGGTGTGAGAGGCCTCAGACAAAAAAAGAGGAACTTACTAAAAAAGCTAAAAAAAACAGCGTAAAATCATGGTAAAAATGCCACATATGCCTATAGGCTGAAAATAAAAGAAAATGCGTAAGTTTTGGCAATAAAAAAGCTGAAATCAGCTTTAAAGCTGAACTCTCAAAGCCCTGATTTATGTGTACCCCAGAGTGGTGAATTATCAAACTGATCTGCCCAAAATCATTTGCCCCCTCCATTTTCCCCTTTTTTGATGTGCCCCCCCCCCCCTTTTGATGTGCCAAAAAATGTCTCCCCTTTAAACATGCATGAGTTTGGGGAACCCAAATTTAAAACCTTAAATAATAGTCTAATCATAAAATGGGAGCAAGAAATTTGGCATATTTGAACGTGTTTGTAACATTTTCCTACACCTTTATAGGGTATAACATATAGAAACGGCGCAAAAACATCTGTGTCAAAAATTGCTTGCCCTCCCTTTCGACATCTCAAAAATTGCTCCCCCCTTTCGACCTGCAAAAAAATGCTTGCCCCCACCCCCTTTGACTTGCCAAAAATCAAGTTCTTCCCCCATCCCCCCTGGAGGTACACATGTACCACCTCTTAAAAATTTTATTTGACCTAATATACTGACAATAGTGTTTGTTTGTTTGTCTGTTTGTTTGAAATTATTAAGTTTGAGCATGATAGCTTGATTCTGGCTCACACATGAAACCGTATACCCACCTGAACACCCAGGCCTGAACATGAACACAGGAGGTGTCAGTGACTTATCCTTAAAGAAAGACAAATATGTCAACTCATAGCTATCACAGGCCAAGTATGAAGCAATGGTCATGGGCACCAGTGCAGTTGTAAAAAAGAAACTTGACTCTAAAAAAATAACTGTAAATGAGAGTTATTGAAGTCCTACTCAGAGATTTGCAGAACTGAAGTATGCTCCTTATGTTTTATCTAATTCATATTTTGGCCAGTGCACTATATTGTCAGAATATGCAAACCCCAAAAGCAATTAAATGAGGATAGTATAATTATGACACTATCAGGAATATAAATAGAAAGCAAAATTACACTTCTACACTGCTCAAATTTGGTATACCCACTGGTATACCCATTCACCGGGTCAACCAGCATCTTCAACTGATGTTATTGCTCTGAAGATTTGTTGTTGCTAGTGATGTTGTTGAGACACCTCTGATGAATGTACATCATCAGGAACATGTCATAAAATTTTTACCATTGTAACATTTTTTGTCACAAAAATTGACTTTTGACTAATATGGTGGAAAGAAGTACAGGAATTCCATGTCCATTTTCAGTGGGGATTTATCCTGTATCTATGACTTAAAAAATTTATCAAATTTTGTGAGATAACAGCTATAATTTTGCTTGAATGTGTTGGTATTTTTGTTTTAGCAAAACAGAGCATATCGAAAATTAAGGATATCAATTTCATAGGAAAGTTGAATGTACCGGTATACTTGGTGATATGATGCCCTTAAAAGCTTACAGTCCTTTTATTTAAAAATCAATCACATTTTTTACCAAGAGCACCAATGGTGCAAAGCCTCGCATGAACTCAGAGCATTCTCAACTGAAAATCTATGCAGTCTGGTTAAAAGTTTCTAGCTGCTGTGTTTCTACTTCAGAAAAATGTTGCACCAAACAATCTACTTGACAAAGTGGTAAATGGTTGCTGGCTGTCCACTCCACATCACACTGAAAGTTTGTCAGACGATCGGATTCTACTGAACCATTAACACTTCAGACCTAACAGCATCACCCAGCAACCCTTCCTCAGTATAAAGATACAGTTTGTTTCTTTGTTTGCTTTCGGCTATCATAAATGATATGGTAACAAGAGTTAAAATCCAAAATTCTTTCCATTGGATCACTGGATACTGAGTTAATGAAAATGAAATTAAAATCAGCTTTTATTTGAGTGAATCCCTTTAAAGTCATTGTTCCAATATCTATGTTGTCAACATGGGCTGCTAGCCAAGGAACAGCACTACTACCTTTGCCCAGGTGAGTGAACGCTGCCAACTAACTTACATAATTACAACCATTTTGGTGTCAGGTGTACTTCATATCATAGAGCCTTTTTAAGGTAATGCTTCAATGGATCATCTGCTTTTGGCAAGCTATTGACATTCTCCAACTAATCAGAGTAGCACTGTGAAAAGTAACAGGTGCATGCATGTCTTTAGTTCAAATACATATTTTGAAGAATACTGCAGAGATCAAATATGCAGTTTCTATCTTACTTACATCATTTGATCATTTTGTATGGGCGTCAATCCAGGGGGGGGGTGTCCCTCCATCTTTCGGCGAAACAACCAATTTTTTGTTCTTTTCAGCCACTTTTCGATATTTTTTGGCCGATTGTCCCCCCACATTTCAAGCTTGATTGGCGCTTATGTCATTTTGTGATAAAAATTGATAAAATTCTGGCCAAAATTCACCTTGCATGCATGGATCACATTAAGCCTGAATTACTTATACATGGATTTTCACCGTGAAAGATTCGCTAAGGTGTAATCACACATAACATAGATCCATACATGATTATACACTATGTTCTCAAGCACTGGGAAGTGGCTAAACAGAATAATAATTGTGTTCAAGTGAATTATCCCTTGAGTTGAGCAATACTTACACTGACAAAATTAACATTCATTAGGTTTTTATTCTGGATTTTTATCATGGAAGTGCATATCATTCTAGCTCAAGGTCTGTTTGTCTGCAAATCCAGAGTATGATCGATTTGGGCATTATCAAAATTGTAATTTCCAATGCATTTGTCCCACAAGTTCACAGTGGCATAGCCAGAACTTTTTTCAGGGGGGGGGGAAGGCCAATTTCCAGGGGGCATGGTCAAAAATGGGCTAAAAATTACAAACAAAACCTCTCAAATGGGGGCAAGAGTGGAGAAAGACCTCTCACAAGGGGGAAGCTGCCCCCCTTTGGCTACGCCACTCTTTTGGGAACATGATCCCCCTGAATTTTTGCAAGGAGGCGATCATAAAAATCAAGCAATAATTGCCCTGTGCATCTTCGTTTTAAACACAAATAGAGCAAAATTCACAAGTGCAAATAGAAGTCCCAGTAGAACCAGAACGGAATATGCTCATCCACTGACCCCTCCTAAATTTGAATGTTTCTGCCGCCACTGATCATAGGTGTTGTTCTGATTCAGGAAATCACAGAGTATACCTTTAATATACATTGATAAATAGATTAGCAAACAGACATAGCTCCATGTATCCTTAATACATAAGCAGCCAAGTGAAAAGTTTCTTCATTTCCCACGCCATACTTTCTCACATACACCATCTGCGACGTATAGCACACCCATATTTCTAATCTTGCGATAATAATTAAACCAAGGCCTACATAACACAACGATATTATTTTCACTTCTATCGGTCTATCTTTCTATACACAAAAATTGTATTGTTAACAGAGAACACTGGAACACACGAGTAGTTGAGTAGGCCTAGACTAAAACAGGGTCATGTGTGACAAGTCAAGTTGATCAATCTTGTCAGATAATAATTTGTCATCGAAAGGACTACAAACATTTTGGAAGTGTACATGATCACTACATGTACCAATTGTTCCAATGGCCTATTGTGAATCATCCGATGGTGGGGTGTGCACTGGGTCTGTGACACCTGTCTTTCTTTTTTGGTATTTTTTCTATGCAACTTGTCAAATTTTGACCCCCATGCCAAATAGAAAATTGATTAATATACAGCTAGCTCAAATACAGCTAAAAACTTTATCAGAAGTTTGGAAGAAATAATCCTCTCTTTTCAAATTTGATATTATTGTCAAGGCTAAGTTGTATAAAGTGACTGTCTAGAAAAAAATTTTTCTTCTTAAAAATCAGCACTTTATATTTGAAAAAAATTAGATATTTTGATTGATATCCTGATATCCATACCAAAGGGGTGGATGGCTATTTGACCCCTCCCATAGTCATTGTACATCTTTTGCCACATCAATACAGCATATCAATAGACCATGAACACACCTCTGTCATTGCAAGAAGTGTTCCCTTCAAGAACCAAAGACCAAGGTCTTTGCAAGAACTATCTTACAAGCAAGGAATAAATGTGGCAGTTGGTGCCAAACAGCCTTCGTCAATGTATCCTGTCCAAAATTCTCATCTCCATCTGGCTAAACTGCAACAATGACATTAGCAAGAAATGCAACAAAGAGCACCCAATAAGTCATTAATTTTGCATTTTTGTAAGAAGTATTATAATGGGTGTGCTAACATTATCTTTGCAAGTGATAGACCAACAGAGCCTCAATAGCGGTATAGGCTCAGACTCATAATCGGAAGGTTGAGGGTTCGAACCCAGACAGTGGTGCTGTCAGGTTGCACCATTAAACCACTATTGTCTCTCTCCACTCAGGTGTATAATGGGTACTGATATAATATAGTACTGAGAAGATAAAACAGACCTGTGAGGAGTGGCAAACCCCCACATCAAGTTAATGCAGGGGAATCTGGACTTCCGCCAAGGAAAAAGAGATGTGCAATTCAGCCAGTGAGTATTAAGTACTCTGGCATATTAAACATTACCTTACCTTAACCATGACATTTGAGTTAATGTCAGCAGTTGGTGTCTGCACAGATACTTACAGCAAAATGAAATCAAAGTCACATTTTTGCAGCACTGCTTTTTTTCCCCTTTCAGTCAATTTTTCATATGAAAAATGGAACTAATGAGAATTTTAGACTTAACTTTCACTTTTAAGGTATTCTTTAAAAAATGGAAAATATTGGTAACTTTTGCAGAGATCATTGACAGCAGGCTTTAACAAACACATTACCTGCACTGTCCCATACTTAAACAAACCGGCAGCTGTAAAACTGTTTTCACCAAAGAAACACATTACTGCTCTTTATCTCCTGAAATGAAATAGCTACAGATTGAATAGGCAGAATGTTGAATAGATTCAAAAGGCAAAATGTTATAAATAGGCCTGCCAGTGCTCACTTTTCATAACTATCCCAACATACAATCACATAGTTGCTACATAAATTGCCTCTGACCTATAATGATTGTATTACATGAATGTTATTTGCTTTCTACTACCCGGAGGGCAATATGCAATGCACGCTATAAACTGGCCTTAAATGCGGTCCGAAAGGAGACAAGATTTGAGAGAAAATAAGCTTAACCCACAAAACATGCAGACAGACACAACATTAGGTAGGATGACACTTGACAATTTTCTTTACATAGCATCTGCAATTTTAACAACAACCTCATCTACTGGGACAAAGTTCTTTACCCCCTATAAACTTGCACACTTACAAAATGACTTCTGAATATATTGGGTACAAAAACTCATACTCAACAACTTGAGTTCAACTAGTGAGCCACAACTGATGATGGAGGTGATTGAACTTCACCCTATGAAATGAGAGCATTTTGGTGCATTAGTTGATACTTACCATGCTTGCCAGGTCAATAGTTTCATCAACTTATTGTACTATACTCTAACTTTCCAGCAGTGTTGATAAGGATAAGAATAATGTGTTCCAGTTAAGGTGGCAGTGATTGGTTCAATCCTTATAACGCTGGTTAAACTTCATAAGCATTCTTCCCCTGGAATTGCACTAGGCATCATTGATCTCACCTTAACAAGGTATTAACTCAATCAGTTAGGATTTCGGCCCTTTATCCAGCTTGACCCCAATATTTGACTGACCCTTACCCCCTCTAATACTGGTTACATTCAGTCACACTCAATCTACAAAGAGCTGCATCACTGCATGGTTTAGGGGGACTTGGCCATTGTGTTCAACGACTTTCTGTAAAGAACAACAAACTTGATTAAAATACCTCTTCTACATAAATCCATGCTATTTCTTTATTGTTGCAGTTGCTTGTTTTTTTTTCTTTCTTTTTTAATGTGTACCAAAATCAGTGCAGATTTTAGAAACACTTCCACAGTCTATCAGATTAAGGGATCTGCATTAATGCACAACAATGTGGTGCGTTCATAGCTTGCATTGCACCTAAACTTTAATTTGGTTCACCTCAAGCTCGGTAGTGACGTCAATGCTTTTTCGCGTTTGTGTCAGAAGCGTGCTGACAAACCACCCCAGTACGTGTGCGTTTACACTTGGCACATTTAACTTTTTTGCGATTCAATAATGTGGTGAGCGAAATACGCATGTACGTCACTTCCGAACTTGAGGTGAACCAAATTATAGTATAGCACTATCGCATTTGAGACCCAGAACAATGCCAAATACCATAGAATAAGCATAATGCCTCAGCCAAGTACTTGGCGATGGTGTACCTGTGCAGGCAGCCCCAATAGGCCGGGACGGGGCTATGTCATGCCGGTGAAAACAACCAAGTGTCGGTGAAAACAACTTGTGCAGATCAATAAAATTAGGTCACTGTACCGATGCGCCCACTGCGCCATAAGCGTTACACTTTGGCGCCAAGTGCCTGCTTGGAATGTTTTGTTTTTTGAGCTGCAAGTTGCTGAGGAAATTTGCTAAAAATAACCCAAGTCCGCTCTCTCATATATCTCAAAAAAGACCTGTTGAATTACCAATTTTGTAATGACAAGATACATGAGTATTACTTTTTGCCCCAAAAAACATTTTGGTAATTTCTGAGAGCCTTTGCAAAAGTAACAAGAGATTACGTCATCAACGGTGCACATCTTGCTACTGTGCCGTTCATTGTACACAGTGGCAATCTGTGCATCAACAAAACATACTTTACAAAAGATCTGAAGAATTACCAAAGAGATTAGACCCAAGAGTACAGACTCTGCCATATTTGCATGTCACTCATGGAGGGAAAAAGTGTACGTCTGGATTATTTTACCATATGTAACCAGTACAAAGCTTGGTAAGGCTCAAGCTAAGAGATGCAAATTGCCGCTTAACATTGGCTTTATGCCGATAAATGCCAGACGTAAACTATTTTGGTATCCATGCGTCAAAACCAAGATGGTTGATTTATCGATTTACGCACAAGGCAATGCTGAGTTGGTACTCTTTGGGTCTTGAAATCTTTTGGGGAATTACAGAAAATGCAGATTATAACAAAAATTCACTTTCTGGTCAACACCACTTTAACATTCATGTGAAAGTAACATGGCATAGTTACCATGGCAACCTGAAGGTAAGACATCACTCATCTAACACACTTACTAAAAGTGCACATGGCAATTTAACAGAAATAAAGTCAGTTCTATCAAACTGACAGTTATTTTATTGAAAAAACGGAGCACTTTGCTAGTTGCTGTCAATACTGTGGACTTCATGTTATCGTCTGGAGGTTGATGTTGGATGGTAAAGTCTAATAATAGTGTCCATTTACACAGTGTGAAGAACTATGATTGACTTCCATGTTCACTAATGGATGAGAATGGATATAATCGCTTTTACGCATGGGTAACTAATGTAGGTTGGAAGAGACATGCATTGTCTAGTTCGTCTCCTGTCTCAATCATGATTTCTGTGCTTTGTTCCTAATGTCTAGTCACATCCACCCACATTTGAAATCCAATGAATTGTTATGGTTTCAGCCTAGGGAAGTAAAGTATCTTGCACTTTCTTGCACAAATCACAGAGGCAAATGTCAAAAATACGGTTTGTATGTCAAATTTGAAATAAGATTCACAATGTCCAAACTAATCCAAGCCTTAACCCTAACCATTACCATAACCCAAGTCCTAACCCTAACTATTTCATATTCGACATGGCGAATCTTGTATAATATTTGACATAGCGAACCTTATTTTCGACATAACAAACCTTCAACATTAACAACATGTATCAGAAATGACATATCTTAGGTTTCAGGTCATGTCACAAATGTCCAAATAAGGAAATGGGGTCTTGATTGCCTGATTTAGTCAGGATATTGGATAAGTTTTTTGATACAATCAAGCAAAATGAGTATTGATTATAAGAGAGGGAAAAGAGGTTTTCCATTTCTTTTAGGTTTCTTTTTTTTCTGTAACATGAATGAATATAAGGAACTGTAAGGGCCGATTCCATATGACAACTTTTTGTTAATCAATCTTTTTTCATTTGCGGAAAGCTTGGCCAGGCAAGCTACACCCCTGTGGCAAAGTAGGCCTGTGCACTTGTCTGGCACCCGAGGGGTCGGTGGTTCAAAACCACACCAGAGAAAAAAGTTTTCTCTTCTTCTTTCTTTCTTCCTTCCTTGTTTCCTTCCCTCTCCCCAAAAAGCAGCTAGGGCGGTTTTTTTTTCAAGCTAGGGATTAGGGCTTTGGGGAAATAACAAAAATATTAGGTAGGAGCCTCCCCGTTTTTATGACATGTTGACAATGACTTTGCAAATGCAATTTTACACAGAAATGTATGGTAAAAAAATAACACAATAATAAGGGCCTTCCTCACAGATTTTTGAAAAAGTCTGGACAATATACATGTTATTTTTTTTACATGGCCTTATTTTCTTTATGTTTGACCAGTACAGACTGTATCTCAAATTGAGCAAAATGGATATATTTGAATGATAACAGGAACTCACTTTGTTTGATTGTTTCATACAAACACTGCGCAAAAGCATATTGTTACACTCAAATAAGAGGTAATTTCTTTAAAGAAGTCAACATTCGATAAGAATAATAAATCATCCTATGCATGGATCAGTTCCTGTGCATTTTGTCACAATGCGACTTCCTTTTATCAAGTCATTGAATTGCCAAAGGTAGATTTCTATAAATGACAAAATTTCTATTAAACTTTCTTCTTAACTCAAAAAAATTAAGACAGCACAAAGCCTCTCAAACCGTCACGCTGCAGTGTGCCCATTTCAAAAGGAGTGGGAGAGTGCTTTGGGGAAAGCTAATAGCTCAATTTGTCCTTCTTGAAAGCTTACTTTTAATCAAGCAAATTGCTTTACCCTGCTCAATCCATGTCATATTGAATAAACCGAGGTATCAAAAGGCAGAAAACAAATTTCTTCATCTGTAGAACTCATTGATTGATGTTGATATTGAAGGATAATTTCATTAAGAAATTGTATCTTATTCAAGTGAAACAATATTTTGTGTACAATTTATTGTTACTCACTTTAAAGTGTAGAATGAACTTCTCCCATGTTATTTTGATCCAGTTCAATACGAACAGAGAGGGTGGGGGACATCTATGAAATGGAACTAGACTGTTTCTCACCTCAAGATGGACAATGGCGTCAAATGTGTCTGTGAGAGAGTGTTATGATTGTGCCGCCTTTACACAAAAGCCTATTATGAGCCACGTTTCAAAACTACCCAATTTAAAACAAGCAGTGAAATCACTACCAACCATGAGGTGACAGGCAGTGCAGATGTTTACAGGGACTTCATTAATCTGTTTGGTTTGTTGCTGAAGATGCTATAGAGCAACACTTTCTGAAAGCATATAACCTACAACGTGGATCCCGAGTTTATCCATCGGAAGTCAATATGACCGAAATTCCTTCCCACAATGCAATGTGTGTATTGCAATAACAAAGCAGACGGATTAAACTCCGAGCTGTATCTATTATTATGCAATACGACTATTACCTTGTGGGAAGGAATTTCTGTACAAACTTGACTTCTGGTTGAAAAACCCAAGATCCATGTATTCTTCACCTTGTACTACCACAACTCAAAGAAATCAACAAGACACATGTTTATATTTTTCTCAGTTGCTGGTTAAATATGTCATTTATTTTTGTGACATCCAGAAAAATGGACATTATGAAAAAATATTGGGCTATTCCAGTTGAAATCCATACACCCTCTGTGGAAGACATGCCCTTTATCTTCCACACAAGGGATGTAAATTTAAAATGGCATTTACGTAACCCCATTGGAAATTCACAATCCCTGTGTGAAGTTTAAGGTCATGTCTTCCATAGGGGGTGTATGGATTTCAACTAGTTTAGCTCATTGTGTGGGTAACTGGTGTGGTCACAATTATCATTTTGTACTAAAACCAGTGCCATGGACAGAACAAAAAAACACATAAAAATTCCTACTAAATCTACCATATAAAATATCTTACCACAAATATATATAATAAAAAAAAATGCTATCTCTTTCTTCAAGTACTCAATTTCAAATTCTTTCTTCCACGCATATACAACCATGAAAATAACTATGGACACCTGTGTTGAACAGGATTCCAGAAAAAAATAATCCATTCCCTGGTCTTTAGCTTCAGTACAAATTGCTCACTATATACAAAGAAAATGAAAACTAGAGGTAGGGAAAGGATTTGAGGGAAGATAATAGTAACTAGGTTTATGAAGCAGGAAGATCAAGAAGAGAAAGAAAGAGTTTTTGTTCTGAACTGAGATGGGGAAAATAAAATAATCAAGTCTGTGGCACTGGTTACCCACGGTTACATAACCACGATGGGTGTATGGATGAACGATATTCTAATAATAAAATACATTAAATATCGTACATCCAACTTACATAAACAAACAAAAAATAGCAATAGATTCTTATGAGGGCTTAGCTACAACTTTAGTTTCACAAATACCAAAGTTGTGTGTATTAAAAAAGAAAAAATTAACAACAAAAAAACAATGCATAAAACAATTGTTGTTGTTCTTATTACATTGTACTTAGTGTGATAGATGAAAAACATAGTTGATATGCAATGAATGCATTGCAGTAAAAATATTGAAACCATTTGAAATATTCTGTTGCACTTAACCATGGCACAATATAATTGTCAATCAAATATATAGGTTCCCACTCATGCTACTTTGGGTTGAATGTTCGCCTTAGTGCGCAATTTCTCGCACAACTTGAAAGGCAACGCTACACACCAACCCAGAAATGTCGACTTTTGTATAAAGTCGTTTACGCATCCACATGAAGCGCCTGTCAAAAATAGTTACTCTCTTTCTGCATTAGGTAATTGGTATTATTATTAAATTGGGTTATTATTTTTTCATCAAAATATATTCTTATCATGTTGAATTATCCGCCATTGCATGTCTTACACAAACTGAGGGCATATTAATGCCCATCTATATAATATTTGTTGCCATGCTCTTCCAAATGGCGAGAAATTCAAAAGAGTACAGTACTACATGTTGTTAACTTATTGTATACTTATTATTAAAAGTACACCTTAGAACAACTATAGTAGACATTACTGTGAACACAAGTTATATCTTGGTCATTACATTAAAATATACATCCCTCACCAGGTGGGTAACAGAGTATGTTACGAATGTGTTCTTTTTAAAACCTAGATATCTTATCAACAAGAACTAGCATATTTTTTATATAAATTGGAAATGTATACAACTCTCTTTAACAAGCATAAATATTTATCTTTTTTTCATAACAGAAATACAAATATGGCTAGTTAATGTTAATTTGTAGTGAACTAATTTTGTTTTTCATTTCAATATGGGTAAACCAAGATGGAGGGGTGCATACCGAAGTATGTATGTATGCATGCGACACATTGCAGCTGTAATTTCAAAATTAACAGGAAGGCTGGCAGAGTAGGTTCACTCTAATATCATGCATGTTTATGTACTAGCTATGTGTCATGTAGACCTGATCCAAGTCTTGTCCAAACAACATTGTTACCAAAATCTACAATGCATACCACTTGTCTTGTAAAATTACACACACACACTTGCACACAATTTCTTAAATTACTTGCAATATTACTATTCATACAGGAAAAATGGTTGTTTTTGTCGGAAAAAAGTGCCAATATTATGGCCATTCTATGATATGCATTGTCAAGACTTGAAACAGGTCTAATGAAATCAAAGCAGCGAGGATATAACGTTATTCTGCTTCCTTCCAAGTGGTTATATGAGATTGTTCGTCTCAAAAATTTTGTTTCATGGAAATGACGATAGAGAATTTTGATTGCTTAATTTTCTTGCTGCAAGTAAACAGTATAAAAAGCAAAAACAGCTGCATCTTTTCTTGGCATACTTCGATCCAAAAAGAGTTGGTATACACAACTCCTGATGTATTTCTCTGACAATTTACAAAAACTTTATCACTCATATTTATAATTTTTCTCTACATCATTCCATAAAGCAATATTTTGGCCACTATCTTTGCAACTCAAATTATCAATCCACCTTTTGTTGCAACTTAACAGGAAGTAATAATGATGTCAATGACATCAGGTCAAAGGTCAATCCTATCAATTCAAAAATCATTTCACAATATGCTTCTTGTTACAGAACCAGCATAAATTCTTCTTCTTACATGTAACAAGATATAGAAGAACCTTACACATTACATTTACACTCTTCTTTCCTTCCGTAATTCTTGTCTCTATAATTCAACAATTCAAGGATAAAAACACATTATTACAATGCATTGTTGGTCCATTATACATGTTAAGTATATGGTACAATCTTGTCCTTTCAAATGCATTGTTTTGGGGCACTGCTTTGCTATAGTGTCGCAAAAGCAGCCCAAAAGAAGGCCACATCTAGGAGTCAGTATTTTCAATACAAATAACTTAAAATTTTACGGAAAAAAGTACCAATTGTCATGTACATTGCCACATGCTTAAAAAACTGGGTTGTTTAAAAATCCCAATGACTACACCTGTTATTTGCTCAATTCATAAAGCCTTAATTAATTAATCAATCATACATTATCCATCAGTGCATTGTAAATAATAGTAAGCACATTATGACAGATAATTTTACCTAAGAATACAAAAAATCAGGACTTGGGTAAAAAATCTTTTCCACTACGAAATTCAAA
Source organism: Amphiura filiformis (assembly GCF_039555335.1). Lineage (NCBI taxonomy): Eukaryota > Metazoa > Echinodermata > Ophiuroidea > Amphilepidida > Amphiuridae > Amphiura > Amphiura filiformis. The sequence continues at coordinate 20,273,258 of NC_092632.1, read as the reverse complement.
AAAAGCTTGTTTGCCTGAGACTAACGGCGCGGCAGTTTTCTTAAGGGAAACCGCCCATTTAGCAAATTTAGCACAGTATCCAATTTAATTCCACTGTCTCCAGTGGTTTAGTGAACGTTAAATGTAATACATTTCTTTCTAATTAAATTGTATATCTCATATAACAATAAACTGCTACGACAGGTTGAAAAATTTACTGAAAACACCAATCTTACTTGAACTGAAACTTAAAAAATTGGAAATGAAAAAAAAATCTATATCTTATAAGGATCATATTTAAAAAATGACAAAAATCTTATAAACTTTTTTAAGACTTGAGAAGACTCCAAAGTCTTTTCTAGTAATCCCTGAAACATACTGGCATTGAGGTTCCCAATGGTACCTAACCACATTACAGAGAATATACAAATTGGATTCAAAGTGGATGAAGAAAAAAAAAGTGTCTCCATTTTGAATTCAGATCAAAAAACCTTTAAATCATTGAGACTGTGTCCTGAAGTAACCAGTTCATTTTGTATTTTTTTGAGACAAAACCTCACTAGGAGGGACAGAAGTCCAATAGGTTTTTATTCAGAGTACTATAGTATGAATGAAGTGTAGCTAGCAGAGTAATTTGTTTAAAAGCCCCAACTATATACCCGTATGAAATGTAATGGAGTTAAGCACAAGAGTGTATATAAATGAAAAGTGAATATTGAGATGGTGCTGCACTCTTGCTTTACATCTGTGGGAATAGCAAGACAGTATTCAATTCAAAGACTCGTCCTCTCACTATTATTTTCACTCCTTATAATTTTCTTATTTTGTTACTTCAGTTTGCTATTCCCAGATGTACTTGAGTCATGAGGCTGTATAGATGTATGCATTCTTCTCCTCTTCATGAAACCATTGCTAAGCCCAACATGTATGAGTATAACATGTTTGGCATTTAACAAAGAGTATGAAATCATGTCAAACAATTCAAGGCAGTTAGATATTAAAGTCTACTTTAAAAAAATATGTACAGTCTACCTTTTAAATTTGCGGTTTGCTTCATTTTGGTCCATATGGTAAGGAGGCAGTGTAAAGCTTTAAAAGTCTGAGGAGAAGAAGGTTGCATAATATGGATACTATTTTTTGTTCTTTCGTTCTTTTGATCTGTCTAGATATGGATATCTATAGAAGGCTACAGGCAAAGCTTATGATTTGACATCAGTAAGCTATTCCCAGATTTGCTGAAAGCTACACTTCTCTGGCTTTTCCTGATGTGGTTTTTATGCATGATACAGGAATTCATATGCGGCTAAAATAGCCTTGATCTAAAACAAGTCCCTCCAAAATAAAAAAGGTTTGGAGAAGTAAAATTCAAGGGAAAATAAAATACCCATGAATTTAGTTATTTCTATCACATCAATAATAAATAAGAATAATAAAATAGTTCAACAAGTAGAATATATATATATTTTTACAAATCTCTGTGATGTGGTTGAAAGGTGCAAATTGGATATTTTTTTATTTCTTTTAAAAAAACAACCCCTATGCCAGTAAGTCTATACAACAATACCTGAGATTATTACTCTGGTGAAAGATTAGTCAGGTTTTTTGTTATCTGATTCAAATGATCATGTCACACAGTTAAAAGGCTAGTCTGGACATAATACAGCACTTCTAAAACAGACAAAATATTATCACATGAGAGGTAGTTTATTTATCATCAGTTTAAATCCCAACATTATTTGCTCAGTGTAAAACACATTTCCCGTGCAATTTTTTAATATAATATCTAGAAACAATATTCGCACAGTATCAAAAATGGACTATATATATATATTATATAGCCGTAATGGCCTTAAATTCCCAAAATGGAACAAGGTCGTGTTTCAAATCGCTCAAAAAATGTCAACATACTGAATACTTTTTTAGTTGAAAACTGGCCACAAACAGCCAGCCTAGTTGAATTCAGGAACTCTAAAATTGAGTTTCTGACAGACAACCAGGCACCCAATGTTCAATACAAAGGAAGATCAGTTCAAGCCATGCCATAAACCATCTGTTTTACAAAAAGTGAAATCTTTGCTGCCTGAAATTTTCTTGACGATGGAGACTCGTCCGACAAAATAGGCTAGTAGAAGAAGACCCTTATTCCTGGGATGATGATACTTTTCAGTAGGCAGTGAGATGAGGAGCAGGATCTTCCACTGGTGTCATTGGGCTGATGGTGCTCAGTGATCTAAAGGAAAATACGGCAGGGTCACACAACAATCTAGGCGGCACACGGCTGTTGTTCAATTGTATGCTCTGAAAGATACAAAAAAGAGACAAAGAAAGATTTGTTAATTATCTATTGTCTTAACAATTTCAGCTGGATTGGAAAGAAAATGTATAATAATTTACTTTACATTTATCATGTAGGTAATAACTATACACTAATAATAATTCAGCCAATATATCATAGAATTACTGTTCCCTTTAGCAAACCTAGCTTATTTTCACTGTATATTATGCACACATTACAAAGTTTCCCCTTTAGCATAATAACAAAAGTCAGTGTCTCCTAGCAGCGCTGTGAAATATTCAATTTCAAACGTGGCCAACATTCAATTCAACGATACACTTTCAGTGGGGATGCAATCAATACAGGGTTGTATAGATTAATGGATAGCACGAAGCTCATGCGCACGTGTTCCTCAAGTGATTGATTTCTGCCAACAGTCGAATCTCTGCTTGTTGTGTGAAAATATGATCCAGCCTCCATATCTCTTGCCATTCTCCCAAAACAATAAGCACACCCTATACTCAACTTTAATGGTCTATCCATGTTTGTGATGGTGGATTGGCTACCCAATTTGCCATATAACTTATTGGGTGTCAAGCTACATAGTCCAATTACCCAAAAAATTGAGAGGCTAGTGGCTGCCTGGTTTGCAATCAAGCGCTAACCAAACTTGGTACGCTTTTTTTATAGTCAAACCTGGATAGAATTTCTACTTCATCATGTTGAACTTGATATAAATCTAGAAGAAACCCTTGTGCGTGACTCTGCATGAGGTGTGCCCTATTAGCTGGGCCAGTGAAGCAGGTAAAAAAAATATGGAATTGAGATCGAACATCTGCTTTGTGAAAACTATCTCCTGTTTACATGTTGCAACTAGCCTTGGCTTTCTTTGCCACAAACCAGAAAATGGAGTTTCGATTCACATTTTATTTGTTACATAACCTTCAACTGAGTGAATGTTTGAACTTAATTCAAATATTTCCTCATTCATAGAAAGTGATTGTTATTTATGTATCCGGAGATTGCAAATTGCTTGAAGCTCCTAAAGAACACACTAAACATCTGCATCTCTTATTTCACATAGAGGCCATGTTGGAAAAACATAATCTATCAATTTAAAAAATTGGCATGGTCTGTAAAGCGCTAAAGTAATGGTACATATATTTGGCTCACAGCTTACATGCGGCTGATATTGGCAAATGCTATTAATCACATAGGTAGTTTATCATGTGGGTCAATAGTAGCATGAGTGCACAGTGAAATTGCTCACTAATGACTTTCATCACTCATAAATTGTGATATTGATAATGTTGGTAACCAAGAAACACTGCTAGAGTCGGGACAAGCCATAATATTAAAAGCTTGTCAGTAAAACCACAGGCACACTTTATTCCTTGGCAAGCAAGTGTGTAGCTTTGTGTAAATCAATAACACCAACACACATACAATAACCTGAATAATGTCATCAATGGAAGATGTAATACGCTGAATCGATTCTGGGTGCATTAAAAGGACTAACTTCATTATTTTACCACTAATATTTTGATAATGCTTTCAAAGGGAAGTAATTTTACCCACTGGCAAAAGACTGCTTTTATGATATTTACCTTTTCAGCAGAAAATATAAAATGAAATGCAAGGGTCTATAAAAGATACACAATGCAGAAACTAATTAAACCATCTTTGTGCACAAAGCACAAAAGTGCCCTGTAAAAGCTGATCAGAGCCCTCTATTGCCCAAGGTTATCCAGCTGCATTACTCTATATTCTGCATGCATCCATGCATTCAGTACTTAACTATTAAAGCAAAACAATCTATCCGCTCTATAATAAATTGTCCAACTTGCTAGTATTACAAATGATCTTTACCAAGTTCAATTTCCAAGAATTTTGCATTAATTGATCATGGAAGTGCTTTTAGTAAATCAGAGCAATGGTTGCATCAGAATGATGTAATTGAAATGGTCTTGACCTGTGGTCTCATTTATTTGATTTCACTATTTTTATATCTCATCACAATAGCCCCTTAACACACAACCTCCTTTACAGCAAATCACCAGATGTTAATTATAATGACACTGCACGCTATCAACACCTGACATGCCAACCTAGCGTAATATTACATGTAATAAAAAATAAAATAATAAAAATAGGAACAATAACCAAATTGTTGGCCTCGTGGATATATTCCAATTGCACAACTTATTTACAGAAAATCACCAGATGTTAAAACCTTGTCAGTCCTAGAGAAACTAAATGTTATTTAAAAAAAAACGCAATAATTAACATACAAATAACAATCAAATTGCTTATGTTGGGGATTTCCCTCAGTAAATATTAATATTTTATGCGATTTTGCAGCGATGAGATATCATGTCTAAATTTATATTGGTTACCGATCTGGTCTTTTTAAGTTAACTTTTTTTATTCTTTTCATGCTCTAGATGACATGTACCTTTTGCATGCCCTATATAATATTTAGAACATAAAACAAATATTAGGGGATTGTGTCAGTACGTGACTGACACATATTTCTGTTCAATTTGTATGATTCATGTGCAGTGCAAACTATATTCCCCTTGCTGAAGTTATGTGAAACATGGAAAAATGTCCGATTTTAAACATTTCAAATAACTCTTTTTGAACAATTACTGTACAATTACATGTCAAAGAATTTATCATTATTCATTCACTAATTGTAAACGTTTGATAAAAGTGAAGAAAACATTTATCTCTGATTCAATCAAATTATGAATGCCTGCATGACGCCTATGTGCGCTTGACAGATAGTTCAATATAAAAGATGGCAGTTCACCCAGTAAGTTTCAAAATTACTAACAATACAAAAATGGCATTACAGAGAATCCATGAAGGCTTCAAGCGAACAGGTCATCCTTAAATTTGACAAATTACTGACTAGCACTACTGCTAGTTCATTCTAAGTGAAAGCTAATGGAAAGAGTAACTGTATCACTGAATCTGTTGGCTGCAATTTACAAAGATATTACTGAATTAAGTCATGCATAGCTGCTCTATGCAAAATACCATTGAAAAGTACAATAATTTATTCATTTCAAAACCGATCCTGCTAACAAAACCACACTACAATCACATGAAGTTCAATTTTAACCTACTATAAATAAAAATTAAAAAATGCAAGCCTGAAAAAAAAAAGGTGGACTACAATCTCCACAATGATGACTCAACCCTCTTTCAAAAGACTTGCCCTGTTTGTCCCATACATGGCAGCTATAGCTATCTGGTGCTACTTCTTTTTATAACACTTTAATTGTACTCCTTTGAGTTGACAACAACATGCCTTATCTCTCCTTGACATAGGAGCTCATCTCTCCACAACAGCTGTGGTTAAACAATTTAACAGGGTGGGTATGTGATATCTAAAGTTGCCTGGTGCTCCTAGGTAACCAGGAAATCCCTGGTTTCCAATCATCAGACTACATCCTGTTCGGACCTAGTGAACCGACATGTTTATTTATTAGTATTTTGTTGCACCCTTTAAAAATTGTCTGGCCCTATGGGTACCTATGGGCATAAAATGTGTAGGCATACGTGCCAAAATATGAATTCATGAATAACTAAAAAAATAAAGCATTCATTTAAAAAACAATATCTGTCAGAAATGACACATAAAATTTAAGGGCAAGTTGAAAAACACAAGCGACTTAGCAGACAAAGAATTTAAAAAGCCCACTAATTATTAATGGAATTGGCACATCAACAGCAATTGTAGAACTGTATTGTATACAATCCAAATAAATGGAAAGTGTCCATTGTATTACATTGCAGGGGACTATTAACGCTGTGCATTAGGTAGGATACAATCGATGCTAAACACTCCAAACTGTTCATTTGTTATTCATAACACACACTTTTCACATGACCAAATGTGCTCTTGCTTCGCTCATCTAAACACACATTTTCTAATTTGAGTGTTGATGAATCGGCCACAGCCAAGTTAAGAAAACCTACGGTGTTTCCTTTGGAAATGCTGCCTGTATTCCTTGAGAAAGGACACGCTGTTTGTACAGGGCTCCATGATTCCTATGGGCCTATGGGCCAGCTTTTTAGTCTGTGTAGTTAAGTATAGGAGTAACAAGCGTCACGGTAAATCTAATACTCCCAGCTTTCAATGAATCAACACACGCATTTGATGCCTCTAATCTTGCTTAGTCTTTCCTGTTTCTCGCCACGTAGCACTGTTTTATATCCTTAAACATGGCTTTGCTTCTTCCGAGCTCAAAACATAGTGCGCTGAGTGGATTGGCACCCATTTTGCATTACTTTGAAGCTTCCGCAATCAAGGCGATTTAGTGAGGGAGGCTCTCTCTCACGAAAGACATTAACTTGATTTGATCAACCTTATATCTCCGCGCATTTCAAGTTCACTCTACTAGAGCTGCTTGTATACAAAACAAACATTGGGCAGATCTTGAAAGCATGAACAGTAATGAAATGCATGTTTACTCAACTAGGTTTGACAATATTTTTTCAACGCAAATAATACAATTTGATTAAGTTACAATTATTATCTTCTGCCATGGCCTTGATAAATAAATCTGTTGGATAAGCATAAACTGAGAATACTCAAATACTGAAGGAACACATAATCCACCTTAGGTTTCAACTTGACACATTTAATTCCTTCACACATAAGCCGCTGAGGACAAAGACAATTTATAATGATTACCATGACTACCATGTCACTCAACACGATCAAGCTCCACACAGCTCCTAGATTCCTGTTATCCTTTAGCTCATTCTGCTCAAGTGGGATTAATCAATGCTGATGAATCCTATAAATGAAATCCCATACCACCTGCCAAAATTAGATCTAATTGGCTTGAATAAAACATTTATTTCCGTGCGATTTTCACCTTCAAGAAATTACATGGTGTGATTGAAACGGAAATTTGAGGACAGGACAGCAAGAGAAGGATATGTGAGTGTATCTTTAATTTGACTACCAGGGCCAATGTAGTAATGTGTATTTATCTTCCTATTGTATTCGAATACTGCTGTACCAGAATGCGTGACAAGAACGCATTGGTAAGAATATTTAAATGCCCGTATCATTATACAAATGCAAAAACCAGTGAATAATATTTCACAAAATAAAATTTTACAACCATTTTCTCCAGCTGGATTCACCAGTTGCTATGCCAACCATGCCAACAGAACAAAACATGAAATCATTACAACAGCAACATTACCGATTTATTTCAGTAGCTAGGCTTATACTTTTTTTTAAACAAAGCAACCCAACATGAATAGTAGATTCTATCTGGGCTTGTTTTTTGGTCTTTCTGGTTGGCTGGTGAAGGAAGAATCATAAGCACTGACCCATCTCTAAGTCAGGAGGTCTCATAGGTCTATCTGTTAAGCAGCTGAACACATGCCTGTAGTTTCATCTCTACCACGTTGAAAGTCCCTGAACGAAAGTGCATACATCTTTTACTTCTTTTCTGAAATCCTACCATCACTTTTTATCATTGAATCAATTACACACACAAGGCCTAGTGTTAGATGACATGAGGCCAATGTACCACTACCCATGCTATTAAAAATTATTACAAAATGAATTCAACCTTTCCAAATAACATCTTGTTTTTATTCAATTTACTCTCTCATTTTGAGATAAATGGTAGCATATGACTAAAATGAGCTGCTCCTGGACATGACCTTACTTTCCAATTATCCAATTTAGCTTTGTTATGTATACCCTTAGGGATGCTGCTTTGTAACTTAAATACTAATAGTATAAATAGTAATACAATCCACCATTTTTAAAGAGCAAAAATAATTCATTATATATTTATTGTAAGGACATTTAAATAGTATGGTAGTTACACTTTTTTATTTATCTTAAAGCAATTATTATATTGATTTATAGGAACTTTTGAAATGCATAAGGGAAATTCATTGTCGTAAGACCCCCACCCAAAGGTCATATCAGTTGCATTACAATAGAGAGTATTCCAACAATAGAAAACTCTAGAGGATGTCTGAATAATTGATGTCATCTCTATCCAATTGTCCGTTTCCAGCCTCTTGGTCCAACTAGGTTTTCAGTCACTAAAATCAATTGTTATGGTGCACATTTGTTTCACAAGATTGCTACCATATAAGGACAAAATATCAAACTAAACATCTTGATTTCAATATATATTGGTCTGCCTTTCAAGATGTCAACTTGAAATGAAGACCTGAATCATAATACAAATGCATGGATTTCATCAAAACAAATCAATTTATAACCAATTACATGTAGTCGGACATATTTTCAATCAAATAATGAATAAAATTGAAGATTTGATTATGTTTTACATAATATGTTATTCAAAATATGAATAAATTGCTTTCAAGTAAAGATACATTCATAGGATACATTAAAAATATTGTAAAATAACATGGGAAAATATATCTATTCAAATTTTTCCATTTTCTCTCAGTTTAAACCGTTCCACTAAACATGTTTCGCTTGGCCAGCAATGCAGTCAGTCACACACACAACACATCCAACAACTCATTTCTATAGTCACATGAGATCCATTATCCTCTATCCAATCTGAGAAGAAAATCTTCTATGCCCTTGACAATAACATAAATTACACTTGCAGAGTCACAAAGATTCCATCGATCCACTGACATTTTACATTCACTTCTGATTTACTCTACTACTCAATCATTTGACTAGAACCGAGCAACATTAATTTGCAATTGTATACTATTACTCTGAATTCCTTACAAGCACCCCTTATTGAAATCGCAACATGTATGCAGAATTTAGCAAGCCAGTCATCTTCATAATACAGTCACCATGGTGTCTTCGTTGACGTTTCTACCCCAATCTGAGCCCCCGTTTATCGCAGACTCGCAGAACCTATCAAAATTCCACAATTTCTTTTTTTTGTATCATTATCTTCAAGTGAACAATTGAAGGGCAATGCCTCTTTGAAGTTGCAAATCATATACAATTGGGCCTGAATATGTCCGCCTCTTTCTTGCTTGAATGACAAGCATCCTGTATAGTTAGTATCCCATCCCAACTTCTTTTCAAACGCAGAATCTGGCAGAATGAAATGGACAGCGTTACTATGTAAGCATGCGGCCCGCTCCCATCACCTGTACAGTGAAGGCAAAACAAGCGATGAAAACCAATAGCCTGGGATGCTCACTTTTATTTGGACCTTCTCAAAAAGTTGTTACAATATCTGACAGATGTTACAATGCCCAATACAGGAGAACCTTTTAGAAACACTTCGCATCAAGTCCAAGATATTTTGTGATATCTCATTGCATGTTATTGAACCTTCCTCATAATGGAAGCCATCCACTCTCCTCACATTCCGTTTTCATCTCTAAATATACATCAAGTGTGTCCTACCCCTTGTGAGAGAGACCGGTAACAAAAAACACCCCTTCCTTATGCCTCTCGCAATTCTTAAAGGTCAACAAAAAGCACCTGCCCGTATATGCGGACAGTCCAATCCTTATAACCTAATATCTCTTGCTCTTGACCAAGCACATATCTTTACCACACATGCTGGAAACCTTTATTCCTTGTAGGAATTCTAATGATCTAATAGAGGCCTCAAAACACCATAATTACTGCTGCAGTGTCTATTCAGTTGTAAGCTGACAAATGCCTAACAAACAAGCTATCACTCAGTAGTGCAAGTCAAACTTGACCTTGAATCACCAATGAGATGATACTCCTTGCTTCCTACATGTAGTGTTCCAATGAAGGGCCAACCATTTATGTATGTAGGCCCCATTTTGTTTATATTTTTGTGATGGCTTAACTAGTGTGAGGAGCGGAATCTTTCACCACGATCAGTGACATTATATCTGGTATGATTATCACTGAACAAATCTCACTGCTCCAAGCAATGATAATGATGATGATGATGAACATAGGTCACACACTTGATCCACTCTGTACATCCATGATTACCACCACAAGCTAACTAAGTCTGTATTTAATGGTGATTTGATCTCATCCAACCACATGGTCAAATGTCATCACTATGAAATGAAACTACATCCAACCTAATACTATGATAGAAACAGTACAAAATGGAAAACAATTTATTGATCCAAAAATGTTAAGTGGGTATGACATAGGCCCCCCTACTAGTACTTGTGAATGCATTTCCAACATTTGGAAGTTATTTTGGTTTCTACCCCAATAACATCATTTGATATTATCTTATCATTCACTTAACATTGAAACACAAATATTATTATTAATTTGTATCATTGTTGACCTTGCCTTTGTCCACATTTCGTTAATAATAAATTGGTATTAATGTGATTAATATGCGTAATGTTCTCAACATATTGTTCTAGATGATTTATCACCAGCAATGTATAAAGCCTCCAGGTATTCGAAGATATCCAATTGCCTTGATGCCTTGATATAGGAATATGTATCTAGAGCTCTAGTCATACGCAATATTAACAAGCATATCAGTTTCACACATAGTTTATACATAATTAACATCAAACAATTAAAGCGCTGCCGATATGATAAATACATGTGGTATGTAAAACAATGGCATAGCATGTCTATGACATTGAAACATATGTTAAATTTATTATGAGTTTTTTTCTTTTTTAAAAGATAACAGGAAGGTATGTACTGCTATTGGGCAGGTGTGAAAAATGACGTAAAACAATAGCAGAGAATAACATTGAAACATATGTTGAATGTACATTGTATGTGATGGAAAAACAGGAAGGTATCACAATGGTCTAAATTCTAATGGCAAGCACCTCAATGCATCACTAGCCTGGAAGTTGACTGTGTGTTGTGGAGTATGTGTTTTTGTACTAAGGACATTCAGGTCATGTTATGTAATGTACAAACATATTGGGGGTCAAAGAACTGAGCCCTGGTAGATGAGGATGTTTGCAATCCTAGTGATGTTCTCCCAGGTCAATCTCCCATGATCAGCTCTTAAAACATAGACCTGAAGTCTATGCTTTCAAAATGACCTGGCTGCAATATTTCCCTGAAGTGCAATTCACAAATTGCATTCAGCTTCAAATGAAAAAAAATCCCATAAAAGGTTATTTGTATTTGAAATAGAACAAAGCGACAAACTAGCATACTCTTGTTTAATGAGAACATATCTCTGTTTCCAATCTAAACATGAGATGATCCACTCTAAGGTGGTCAATGGTTAAAACAAAAATCCCAAATGAATTTTTCTTTTTGACCAACAAAATTACTTCATGATTCATAAAGCAGGTTCTCTATAACTAGTGCCCTAGTGTACATGACTGTGAGCTACATTGATAATGAAGTTGCACTTATAGGTGCTCCAAAGGGGAAATTTAAAATGGCAGCTTAATCTTCCTCAATCAAGTTCACTTCTATCAGAGTTTTATTCTTTCTTCTATCTTTCTCTTCCCCTGGTCTTATCTCTTTAAGATAGACGGAGGGGGAAAACTTGAGTAGTGAAAGCAATAAAGGCAATCTAGTGATTATAGCTGATCAGCACCACAGAATTTCTTTTCTCGCTATGGCCTGGAGTGATATTATGATATGTAAAGGCAAGGGTGAAAAGCTTTTGAGCATTTAATCAGATGACAATTGAAATGGGGAGCTAAACCCAATCTATCCCAGCTGCTGGTCATCATATCAACCTGCTTTAGCTAATTTGATTGATTACTTTGACGACTTCATTTCGCATCAATTTCTCGCATCCATAATGCTCGTGAAAAATATTTGTGCACATTTAGAACATCATTTCACATTTGGTCTCTAAAATATGCATTTCTTTAGACCTTCCCCAATCAGTGATCATACATGTAGTCATCCCCACCCCATATCACTATCTTTGCTCATCATTTTCCTCTGAATTTGCAATGCAACAGAATAGTTGATTAAAATTGATGTTTTGCAAGGTGTATTATTACAGCGCCATGCACATCATAATTCCGCTTACTGACCAATGGACAAACTCATGAATACGATGCTTTCGTGCCTGGATCCACCATCTCAATTTTCCAATTGTCTTCACCATTGGGGACCAATGTAATAATGCCGCAAATCTCAAGTCTAAATTAGCCGAGTCCAACAATATTTGTGACAGATTCATTGGACAACCAAAAAATAGCCTAATTTTCTTATTTGAAAAACTACACCCAACTTATTTGCTCATGATCAGAAAACTGCATGGCATTGCACCTAAAGATTGAAACTTGAGTGCTATATAATATAAGAGGAAAAGGTTGGTTGAATTCCAGGGCTTATTGGCAGCATCAAAACAAGTCTCTTACAGGATGTTGGTTGGTTGGTAGTATCTCCCTACTACTAAACTTGCTGCCTGTTACCAACTGTACCCATCTGTAATATCTGTCAGAGAGGTTACAAATTTCTATATCACAGTTCCATATGCTGTAATATACATTAACGCTACTACAAGCAAGTTTTGCATCTGTTGTTATGTCCCAACACACATAGAACATGGTCTCCCCATGCCGCTGATCTTGTTGGCTGTTTTTCTTTTTGGCGCAGGAAAGCAGGCATGTGAATGTGCGTACAGGATGGGGGTTGATGAATGATTACTTGCATGTATGAAATATAAAATACTTGCATCACATGCTACTGACTAAGCCAGTTATAAAAAAGAGTGAGGGCCACAGCAGTGTATTGTTATTCGGTGGTAGCAATGCAACATAGCGATGCAACATGAGCGTAGTACGATCCCCAAAACTGATGATGGCACCAACAACATGCCACAGAGAAATCGGCAAGCCTTTCATCTCTGTCAAATGTTCAGCCAAATGCTTTTGCACCAATGAGACCTCTAAAAGGTTTGACAAAGTAAAGGGAGAGAAAATAAATTTGGTGGAGCATTTTCTAGCCTATAAGAAACCCGATTAATGGTGTGGTGATGCCATCGATATTACACATTAGCAATCTTAGCACCACAGATCCAAGTCACATAAGCAATTGAAATGGGATGCTTTATTACTTGACATTTGCACGTGCTTGAAAAATGAGGAGTAATGTAGGAATTGCATGCAAATCATGCGTAATTATAATACATTGTGAATGTGAAGTGCCTTATAATGTGGCATTCGTTTTTTAAATATAAGGCCTCTGGTAGCACACACACAAGCGTGCAAACATGCATGAATAGAATGCACACGAGGCCTATAACCATAAGCTATTATAACAATTAGCAGAGCCAGATGCGGAGTAAAAATGCATTACTGTAATCTTGATCACTTTTATTCCAGTAAATCCTAATTGCGGTTTAATTGTATATCCACGAACCAGGTTGGGTTGGCTTACTATCAGCAGCATTTTATTGGACTGGTGCCAGGAAGTCATTCCCACACTTCACAAATCTGAAGGATGCTACTTCGCAGAGCTCATTAAAGGGAAATGCGACTTAAGATTTGCACGCCTAAATGTTTGCTTCGAGTTATTTTCTCAGAATTCATAAAGTATTATACTGGTTTGAAATTAGTAGGGCCAGTGGCATATATAGGCACTTGTAAGGTTTTGATATTTGACTTAGGTAAGGCTTCAAGTTCAGAGGATATTTGTGTGCAATTGCTTTACAGTTTATGCTAAATTTCCAAACTTGTGAACCAACTATCATTTGAATTAAGTGCTAATTTGCTGTTGAAACACTGC
>NC_092632.1:20235215-20259127 GCF_039555335.1 Amphiura filiformis | reverse complement strand
GCTGTTGAAACACTGCACTGATCTATATACAGTTTATTACACACAACATCAGATGCCACATGCTATTAAAAGTATCTTCAATACGCACACGACTTTGTTCATTAATAATTAATACAGAATTGAAGCAATCAACTAGGTTTTTGCCCTCCTATAACATGTTAATGACATCAAAGAGAACAGGTAATAATAGCACAAATCAAAGAGGCCTAATGCTCGTTACCCCATCCTGTGCTACGGATCAACCGCATGATATAAAGGGTGGTTTCCTCACGTCATCATAAACAGCGTACCTCCAGCAAATCAAGTCACGGGGGATGCCATGGATTCCAGCAGCGGATCATGTAACCCATTCAAGATAGCTGTTTTCGTATTTCATTCATGTCACAAACTCTACACTAAATAAACTCGCGGATCTATTGCCACCTAATTCCGCGATACTACTTTGTGTGTTTTAGAGAGGATGCTCTTTTTACATGCAACAGCTAATGCTTGATTTAAATTACAGGTTTTAGCTTGTGGCAAAAATTCAACATCTCTACAATGATCAGCATCAATATGAAGACCCAACCAGAGACTGCAACCTCCTCATCCTCTGCACCATCTTCTCATATGATAAGTCCACGTTTTCAACATCTTCAGGCATTATCACACATCAAATCTGTCATCAAAATTTTGTCATAACACTGCATAATAAAAGTCGTTGATTTGGTCTTGCTTGCATTCAAGGCATGTCTCTGTACCATTTTTTCTGTCTTATTTTGACATTTCCTCAGGGCTTGGGGATGCCACTCCCTGCGCGTGCTAAGACCTCCGGTAGATCACTGTAGATAGTTTATCATATTGAAGAAGTAGTTTTACCTAGTTGGCTGCCTGCCTGGATGGCTTGGGCCATTATTTCTTCGATCCCTTTTTACCTCATCATCACACACTGTGATGATCTAACTGGCTATCTAGTCCTATCAAACAAAAGAAGGATGAAAGCCATCTGGCAACAGTTTAATCATACCGTTTCCATTGATGGAGGAGATAACTCCGGGCAAGTTATGTCTTTTGATGGGAAATTCTGATCATTTTTTACCAAAGGTTTCCCACGGCCTGCTGAAATAACTATGTCATACCAGAGGCCCCCTCCAACAAGTAATTATCAGAGTTGAAAACGATGCCTGATGGATGTGTGTGGATGCAGAACCTCTTTACTCCATCCCCAGCTTGTCAGTTTCAATTCAAGATAAGGAAAACCTAAATATTAACAGTTTATAAATTTGATAAGTCAACAGAGTTTATCTGACAATGATAATAAGCAGGCAAGCATTGCTTCGCTCACATCAAACTTTATATCACGTTTTCTTACTCTCCACTCTTCCTACAGGGTGAAGTTCTATAATGATGAAGAATATAAAGATAAAACTGATAAATCTTACAAATCCCAAAAGAATACAATGCAGTATTCATTTACCTTGGAATTGCAAATCTGGTGGAGATTTTTTTTTTTCATAAATACTTTTCTTGTGGCAAAACAATCCGCATATAAATTGGAAGCATACTCTTCCATGATTTTCTTCTGTAATATTGCAACAAGCTTACGATATTGCTGAAATGCGATACTTTCAAAGAAGCAGCAATATTAATTTAGGTAATTCAATAGCCTGCGCAAATGACACAATATTTTTAATGCTTGATTTAACATCTTGCATGAGTTTGTAAGGGTGATGATGAAAAATGCAAATAACATCCCATATCAGATGTATAGTAACTAGCTAATAAAAAAAATCATCGATTCTACGGGCCCCAACCAACCCAGATTTTGCATATTTTTGTTAGCTGTAAGAAATTAGCTGTTTTTTGGATGAAGCGGAATGATTTTTTGCCGGAAGTGGACCGATTTTGACGGAAATATTTTTTTTTAGCAGAAAAATTTATGATTTTTCAAGCTTTCTGTGATTTTTTTTTTATGGTCTTTTAGTCTTTTCCAAAAAAAATAGTCTTGGCAAGTCCGTTTGCCTGTAAACCAGAGATTCTAGGATCTCTAGTGAAACAGACTTTTTTGTCATTTAATGCATGCATAGAAGTGGACAAGAGCAGAGATATGTGGATTTCAACTAATAACACTTTCAACCGTTAAAACTATCACTTATGCTGTATTCAGACAAAGCCAGCTATGCCCTGCTGCAATAACATCATGTTTTTGGTTATATGTTTTCATTTCAAAAACATATTGCCAGTGATTTTGTTATTGGCATGATACATGGATGAGGGGTTTCGATTAAAGGGTGTGACCAGTATGACATGTTAAGACATGCCCTATGCACATTTCTTTCCATCCCCTGTAATTGTATACATTGGCTGAACAACTTGACAAAATCGATTAGCGTAACCTTTGCGTCAGGAAGAAGCGTGTCAAAAACAAGAGATGTTTCAGTTTCATGACTGTTGGACCCTGTACGCTCCAATGTTGTTGATTTAGGGTTCAGTTCAAATTTAACGCAATACATATATTTGCTCAGTTTACAATTACAGCTATTATACGGTCCTATCATTCACTTCCTTCCTCCACTGTATAGAAGATGTTCTTTCCACAATTTGCTGTCTTCTGCTCTTATTTACGCAAAATTATTTATGGGTAAGTTATTATTTGTCAATTATATATATAGTTATTAATAATTATTATTGCTATAATTGGCATTGGAAATGATAATGGGCAATTAACTAGTAGTGCTCTAACGATTACTAATTCATTACCATCATCATTCTTTCGTAATATCTTTTTAATTTTGCATCATGGCATCAATTAGCATGATTAGGGGCATCTCCCAGGGATAATTCGTCCGTCGACCTTGAAACAAGATCACATAGCCGGTGTTGTTCAATTGTTATTTGAGTATGCAGCCATATTCTTGGTTTCACTCCTCTCACAAACAATCTAGTTCTAGGGTAACATTTGTAATGCTATAGGCCTGAGAATCCCATTGAAAGTTCATACTTCCACATCATGCCCTTTGAAATCCAATTTAATAATAAAAATGTATTTCATAAAAAACTTGGAAAAAATGAGCGGTGGCAGCCAATTGAAGACATGGAGATGATACTTGTATGTCTCCTGGGTGTGCGTATATTGGTTGCGCTTACCATATTACGCAAGCCATGCGTGCAAGCAAGCGCATTGCCGTTCAATTATCTAGATTTGCTGGGCCACTCGAGCGTAAACAAAAACAGATGAGGCATGCTTTGCGCAATGTTTTTCCACATTAAATATAATTCTAGGTGAGATGAGATGGGAGCTAGGAAAGGATGGGCCAAGGGGCGATGAACTTGAAATAATGAAATAGTTCTCGCAGGTGATGAATCAAGTTAAAACAAGAAGGAGAAATACGCCAGCGAGATATCCCAGGTAGGATTGGTAATTCCATATGGGCCAAGGCAACAAACATCCTCTCTATCAGCCGATAATCGAGCTTATTTCACAGCGACTTTAATTTCACACGTACCATGATCCACAGTTGCATACGCTGGTGTTTGCTTTCACGACATCTAGCGAAATGGATGCAATTCAACCCACACGCTCTCACGGATTAATTCGTGGCATCTTAATTAAGCATTCACTCTGTACATTCTTTGAAAGCGAATATTGAGTTACCACAAAAATAGAGGGAATGATGTATGACGAACAAGATCGCACTGATGCTCTCTCTCTCTCTCTATTACTCTCTCCCTTCCTTAACCATCCTTTTACCCTCAATCACCTATGATATATAGACCTAGGCTACTTTGGCTCGGGCAGTGAACTCGTACTACAATGATGCAATATATGTAACATCAAAATAAGAGAGAATGAACAACAACTTGAAAGATACCCGATATTGCTATGAAATCTAAACCCCGCATTCACTTAAGCCACAACCGGAGCTAGCTCACTTCTCTAAGTATATAACATTGCTAATGACATGCAATGTTTCATTTACATTTCAACTACAGATCTGAATGCCATCAGAGAGTCAAGGGCACTATATAGCCACATCTGTATGTGAAATGCACGGCACAATTATGCCGAAGATGAATATGTGCATATTAATGTACAGGTGCTTCAATTGGTATATAATCCGAGTAAGAGACAAATCAGCACACAATGGATTGAATCAGCAATGATTTACTGATTATATGCCACTTTATATTGCTATTGCTAGGGTTACGTTCTGGAAAAAGTTGATGTACGTTTTACTGTAATCTATATATCGGCTTCAATTGTGTTTGTGCATAAAAGGATGCACCGTGATTCATCACATGCCTTGCAGGCATGAGGGGTTGTATCCCCACACAAAAAAGAGACAAAATATTGAGTTTAAAAAAAATCAAACAGCATTTTCATGAGTTGATTGACATACATTGTTCAAGAAATGCACAGTGATTTACAAAAAGAACCTAACAATGTTTATAAGATTTGCTAAAATTATCTAGTTTGATTTTTGTATTAAAGCCATAGATTTTGAAAAAATAGTGATTTCAATGGCTAAACAAAAAATGGCCATATTGATTGACAAAATTTTCTTTGATTACCGTGAGTATTCTGAAAACATCATTCCTTTGCATTTTTTGACACATGATATTAAAAGCATTGAATGGGATCCATATATTTCTTTATTTTTGTAGCAGCGTGACAATTGATTTAGAAAAATATACAATATTCATCAGCATGTATTTCATTAGCTAAATTGATATAACAAACAAGTAAGCTAGATTGCATGATTGATTGGGAGGTTTAGTTGCTGTGAAAACAATTTTTGCTCCAATTTTCGACAGTAGCTATGGGGAAAATTTTCATGTTGATAATTATGCCTGTAGCCCTTATCTCAGTCATGTTTCCATTTGCCCTTATTATCTCCAATGTTTACTAAATGAGAACACAGGATCATGGTTGATGAGCACTTTAACATTTAATTATAATCATATGGCACAAGAAGTTTCATCTCCCTGTCAGATAGACTTGTTAATATGACAAGCATATCACGTAGGCCTACACCAAGATACTGCATATTAATCATCATGCCCTGGAAAGTCCCTGTCATATTTCACTGCAATATCAATTATATTTGATTGTGAAGTACTTCTTGCATACATCTGATCACCATCTATAATTCTGTGAACCTTGTTGGTCGTCTTGATAGCTTAGTTAAGTGCACTGGCGACAACCACAAATCCTCTTTGACAAAGAATGCCTTTCAGAGGATTATTATTTTCACACACAAAAAGCCAGATTCATGTGGCCTTAATCTGGCTGCATAATAACTAAAGCTTATCACATAATTTTAATCCCTTCAAGTTCAGCAACCCTAGTTCAGCATAAATTTACAATTCAGGTACATTAGAAACCTTGTAAAAGACAAAAGAATTTTCTTCGTGAATAATTTGCTGCACTAACCCAGTGATTGAGGTAGGTATGACTGAGCTCAAATGCTCTAATTTCTCAGTGCTAAATTCAAAAACAGTCATTTACACATGCACAATGACTTAACTTGGACCTCTTGGAGATCGTTATCGTTGGTTACCAATTTGTAAATGAAACTCTCCAGCATGACAAAAAGAGTGGACCTCAACCTCTTGTAAGAACCTAGTGGCAATGAACATAATACACCTATACTAAAGTACTTCAACTGCCACTGCACCGTCATGCCAGCAGTTATATTTGCACTTCTGTGGTTCATGAGCACTTGATTACCTGCAACAATTTTTGTGCATATTTTAATATTTGTGAGATGCTTGTCAGTGTTAAACAGTTGGTCTTTCTTTGTCAATTTAGGTCTCTGGATGCATATTATTAATATGGCTATTTTATTGCTATCGAGTTGCTCCTTCCTACTGCTGCCGATGATATCAAGCATGAAACTCAATTCAACAAATGCATTGCCAATCAGAATGGCTTTTTACATGCAAATGGACGGTACCAGATGCTAGTTTGTATTTATCATTAAGTGTGACAACAAATGACTTAATGAGTTATCTCTAAATCCTGCAAATAGCAGTGTCACATCAGGTCAGGTCATAGCAATATGCACGGATGCATACGTACCATCTCCTATATTCAATAAATGTAAATGCGTAAGGATCATGCAAGACCACTCATGCAAACTCTCATCGACATTCTTCATTGACCCTGAACTAGTCTGATCAATTAATGCAAAGGTTATATCTACAGAGTGATCATGGTGATTACCCGGGGTGATTAGCACAACTCTATATAATTAATATTAAGATGCTATTAAATGACGTAGTAGTAACCTGACGTCTATAAAATCAATATCGCTCGGTTAAGGTATGAGGATATGAAAAATATTAACATAACTGATCAGAAGTAAGATCTGTATTCACTTTCCAAACAAAGCTCAACTTGTTCATGTTCACATATCAAGGAAGTGTTCACATTAAATGCCCAGACAAAGCATCAAAGCATTTCCCATCTGGTTGTGTGATACAAGATTTACCCCATTCCTAGAACAATGTTAAATGAATGTAACAACTGGGGAAATAACAAACCTCCACCCACAGGAAAGCTCTATGAACCCAGTCAGCCAACTGGTTTTCAAACC
Organism: Amphiura filiformis; assembly: GCF_039555335.1. Taxonomy (NCBI): domain Eukaryota; kingdom Metazoa; phylum Echinodermata; class Ophiuroidea; order Amphilepidida; family Amphiuridae; genus Amphiura; species Amphiura filiformis. The sequence continues at coordinate 20,252,549 of NC_092632.1, read as the reverse complement.
ATTTATCATCACATGTTACATTCATTACTTTTTCAACATATGTGATTTATAAGCTTCCCAAGGATCTTTGTATCCCAATTCAGAGCCCCATACACCATTGACATTGCATTTGTTTCTTCAATTCATGAGTGTTCTTCCTCTCTCCCCTTTTCCTACTGAAAAAAAACAATGAAATTTTATAGCTGCAATAACAAATTATTATTCCATTACTGATAATAAAACCATTTTGAGGATCTCTAGAGTGAGGTAAGGGTGTCCATTACATAGGAATATGGGTGGAATTATACCCATGACAGGTTAAACATTAAATTGATTGCACTTATAAAAATCATTTTGGTTGGGTTGCTTGGCCCATCTACATACATTAACTCAATTTCACCTACTATATAGCCTCAGAAAACACACATTTTGATGGATAACCTTTAATAGCTAAACTGTATTGCAAATGTAATGGAATTGGAACTTTTTAATCAATTGAACTTGCCTCAATGTTGTGTTTCCAAAAAGAGAACCCAAATCCAACACGGAGCATAAATTATCATTCTAACACAAAAATTTGATCCATTAATAATAAAATATCTCAACATTGTGAAGATCACGTATATATTTAATTAATTAAAAATAACACCTGAGAAATAGTTTCTTGATACTTCTCTTGTATTGTACTTATGAGAAAATAGATAGCTATTATTGAGTTCAATGCATGATCAATAAAAATGGAAAGACAATTCTTTAAAACCTGAGTGACATGTATTTGACCTATTAAATAGACATTTCTACACAGCCCTTGCAGCTGCACTGTTTAATATTCACCTTAAATGGGCTGAGGCCAATGCAGAGGACACACAAAAAGCTTTTTAAAGTAACTAACTGACAACATATATCGTTGACCATGCATGTATGCATTCCAATGAGCCACGTGCCTTCATTGGAAGAAAGCTTTTAGAAATTGCGGCTAGCGTAAATAACACCATACCAGTTCTCCAAGATCAGTTCAATATCAGATTCTAATCCACATTGTAAATTGCTAAAGCAACGTGAATGATAATTTTCAAATTCACACACAAGAGGCAATTTAATAATCTTTAATTATTTAAATCACTACTGAAGGCTAAAGCCAAATCAAGCTGAACAGATTATTATTTTGATAACGTATCCCTTTAAATGTACTAGTAATGCATCCAACACTGAACCTCAAGCACAATCTATCATTGTGGTTATTCATATGTTAATGCTGATGAGTTCCAACACCGTACAAAGAAAGGGGGTACAATGGAGCTACCCTAGCAGCTACCAACCCACCCGTGCATGGTGTATAAGAACTGTGGTGAATATGATACGCGTTCATTCCAAGTGTTATTGCAGCGGGCTTTTATAAAGCATCCATTTCTACTATATACCCACCCTTCAGCTGTATGCAAATGAGGTAACCACTACCAGAACTGCTATTGTGAGCCATACACAGTTTAACCCTCCAAAAACCACATTCAAATGATTAAAAATAATACCAAAATGATATTTTTTCAAATAATTTTGCATAACCACTATCACACAAGCTCTTAATGCATCCAAATATAGACACAAGCATCGATTCATTGGATTGTATAATATCATGCAGCTTCTGGTGAATAACTGTAATTTTGTGGATGGCAGGTAGTGAATTTATTATTGCATGCAAGGCATTCAGGGTCTATGCTTACACACATTCACTATACCAACATTAGGAGGAAATGGGGAACAGAACAATACAGCTTGAATATTTTGATTCTTTTACTGCACATACTGGGTAAATAGAATATATTTTATAATAGCATGTTATTGAATATCCAATCCAACTAGTACCAAGGACCTGCACAAGATTAATTGTAAGCATGGTTAGCCATGTGAGAACATTTTACTACCACCTGCAAAATATATCTACACTGTGCCCTGCACTGCAGAAAGATATCGGAAAAGAAAGACACTTTTCTTCTGCTAAAAGTACAAATAAAAGAATCATTTGTCAAGTTTGAAGAGAGAAATTGCCATGGCAATATTTACTGCAGGTATTTTTAGACTGAATATGGAAAATTAAGTACCCATGTGCTTTCAACAAAAGAATAAAATATTATTGATATGACAGGAATAAATCACGAATTGTTGCGCTTATTGTGCACACTAGTGCATTAAGATTTGCCATTGACAAGAATATCATACATCCATACAAAAATTGTCAATTTACTGACGAACCCATAAATTTTATTTATGGGTGTCTATTCAAATATATCCAGGCCTATAGGCAGTATATCACTGTTTAAGAGCATGCATTGTTGTCTTGCTGACTAACATAACATAATAAGTGCGGTTTGAGAAGGTAATCTATGTAAGAGATACAATGGGGGAATCCCCGCCTGCCAGCAGAGGCCAGGCTATGCGCTGACTCACCATTCCCAGTCTCATATTAACATGTTAAAGCTACACTGTATGCTAGTTCTCTATTCAAGACAAGTAAATGTTGCCTTGCAACATACTGCGTTATATCCATGGTAGTCTTTGACACATGTTTTGAACACACCCCATTTTCATTGTGCTTGGTATCTAAGCATGTGATAAAGGCTTTAGAAGCATATTCAGGCATGTGGCAGAAGGGGAAGTCTAATTATCGCATCTTTATGAATCAAATGAAAAGGTCAATTAAATATATAACAGTACCCAGGTATTAAATTAAAATCCCAAATATTGATAAACACTGTTTAAATTGCTTAGAGCTTTAGAGCTAAAACATATTGATGTCCATTTCCTTTCATCTACAACCCTATAAAGTAAAGATAGATGAACGGAAACATTTCAAGATATCTAATGCTATAAAGGTGAAACAGAAACTAAATCAAAAAGAGAAAGCTTCTTTGTAAGGTCCAATTAGTTCATTTCAAATAAATCTGCACTGCCTGGGGTTCTGTGAATGAATGATTAATCCCACTAAAAAGGATTTTCCAACTTTTTACACAATTTATACCCCAGCGGAGCAGTATTTATTTACACCTAAATGAGAATCATTTGTTATACATTGATCACAATCTTAACTAGCTATTTAAGCAGCAAATATTGCTTGATCAGGAGTGAAAGCTAAAAATCTCAGTCGGCAGTATGGATATTGCCAACTGCTCATTATTTTGAACAAGCCAGTAAGTGCATCGAGAAACCACATTTGAAAAAACATGGCGTTCGCTAACACAAAGTATTTGAAGGAGCGAGCAATGAACGGCTTGTATTTGTATAACAGCTAACTCTATTACGATATAATGTGGATTTTTATTTAAAACTCCCTGGCAGCTGGAAGTAAGAATAGGAAAGGGGGCATGCCCTTGCGAAAGGGGTAAACTTCTGCTGCTGTTTTTATTGAATTATGTCAAAACCCCTTTTCTAGACCTATAGCCTTTTTGTCCCGAGATCGCTATCCCAACATTCCAAAGTGGAAAACCAATGCGCAAAAGGTCACACGCTTTGAAACAGCAACAATCCTTGGGACAATCAAAGTCTTACATTATTACTATTTCTTGAAGCATGGTGGAACAAAAACACTCCCCCTCTAACTCTTAGGCTAGACTTATCACTCTGTATTGTTGTCATGTATTCACATGGTATGTTTGGACAGTTCTCTTTTCATATATCCACGTGGCAGGACTTTTGCCATTTCCATGCACTGCTGAGTCTCTATACAGAGAAGGAAGGGTTAGTGCTGCACGTCCCTGGAGCTATCTCTCTTCACTCTATACTGCAAAAATAAAATGCTTTCATGACAGTTGAAACAGAGAGAGAGAGAGAGAGAGAGAGAAAGTGAATAATAAAGCAAATGGTATTTTCTAACCATTTTTGAATAAATATAGAGTTGCTTGAAAGCCAAATGAGTGACACTACCATTGACAATTCAATCTAATGATTAACTGCTATCTTTGATTCTTGGTTGATAATAAAATGCAATGCCTGTTTTATTCATAATATTCATATTTGGTAAATTTTTACATGGCACCAGAAAAAAATAAAATTTCGTCAACGCATATTATGTATGCTTGTTGTTATTATGAAATTAGCATATTACATTTCCAAAAAACTTATATGATCAGTGTTTTACCATGATGGTGGAATTTTTAATATATCGTAACTTCAGCTTTGAATACTTGTAATCTGTTCAAGCAAACAAGCAAGCAAAGAGTTACAAAAGGCAACACTGATTAAAGCTTGCTAGCTAGTAATTCCCGTCTATGTAGGGCATCCACCTGTATGCAAATTGCCAATTACAAAATATCTTCTGAAAGTAGCCAGCGAAGCGTAGCTCGCTGCAACTCAATAACTTCCCCTGCAACTTGATAAGGCAGCTTTCCAACCAGAAATTCCGCTTCAGTCTTCCCCCTCATATTTGTTTTTACCGTCTATAAAACGGAAAGAAGAAAATTATTGTTTACTTTGGCCAATGCCCGTGAATCTCTTTCTACCCGGAGGGCAGAGGAGCGAGCGGGTGATATCAAAGCTATACAACCAATCCTAGAGCTAAAACTCAAATTGCTAAGGCTTTTTTATCTCTTTTATCCAAATTTGATATAGTTAAAAGACAAAGCGCCACACAGATCACTACCATGTCATAATTTGGTTACCAATTTAATGATTTTTATTTCTTTGAGGACACTCGTAGTCATATCTCATGACACGTAATAACCCCTCCCTAGCGTAATCTAATTAGATCTTTATAAACCGCACAGCTCATATTGACCATCTCCAGCTCGTGTCTCTTTTTATTATTTTTACTACTTTCAAGTCTTTGACTAGATCTACATCTGCGCTAAGCAATTACGACTGGACAGCGGCTTTTGTGTGACTTGAGCTTAGATAAACACATCAAATGCTTTTCTTCATCACAAACGCTTCAAGATGAGCAAACTCTGTATTTCATCACTTCAGAGTTTTCTGTTCCTACCAGAGGAAAATGGCTGGAATGAGTTGACATAGGTCAAGTTGTACAAGCAAACATGATTCAGGTGGTTCTGGATATATCTTAGAAATGCCTTCCGGCACTTTGAATGTATTAATCAATGACTAGCGTTCAATAAAACCCATGAGTATCACTTTTACACGATTAGCAACATCCCATGTGATATAGTTTTCAACAACATTGGCCGCTAGGTGCTGTGGACCGTGATAATGAACTCTTGCCAAAACAGCTGACTTGTTACTCATTTTGTGAATACTGATGTACCAACGCAGATGCTGATGATGATGAACACAGGCATTCCATCCATGAGATGAGAGATTAGGTAACTGTACTTTGGGGGGAGAGCCACGGAAATTACATCCGCAAGACAAACCTAATATTTCCACACTCCAGTACATTAAATCACATTGGGGATGGTTTAGATTACGGAGAAGGATGAGAATGTGACTACGTGCTCAACCCAACATCCCGTTTGTAATGTTACTACAAGCTGTGACACTAAGACAAGGCTATTACTAGATACATGCCCGCTACTAGTTAATAAGCGTGGCTTTGCTTCAGTAATTATTGTTAAGTACATACCTATTAAATATTAATCATAAGTTCTAGCTTATCACACACGAGATCTTCAAATATGTGCGAGATAAAAGTGGTGCTGCGCTAATGCACTTGATTACTGCTTCCAAATTAAAGTGGTCTGTTCGCTTGAAGCAAAGAGTGTTGGGCACATGATGGACAAGGGTGTTCCTTGACATGCACATGACTACAACACACAATGGGAGGTGAAATAGAGTCACCATTCATACAGGAGGATCCTTTGCCTGGTTAACCATGACCCATGTGGAGATTATTGCAGCGGGTAGTTCACCGTAGCACACGTTTATAGCAGGTCATCCACGGCTTTTTTGCGCTATGTGCTAAGAGGGGATTTTGTATCAGAAGTCTCCCTCAAGGCCCCTTGACTCTTGCTTCTCCAAAGTACATGCACCTAAAAGCAAAGGTCAATACCACTGTCCTCTGGCAATAACACTTGCAATTTCGACTTGGATCCATTAGAAACAACCAAAAAGCTTCCACTGCAAAGATGGATGTTATGAACTCGCAACTATAATTATTAGGCCCTCTAGGTAACCACGGTGACGGGTACAATCATGGGAAGTTCTTTAATTGAAGGTTCCTAACAATGTACTCCTGATGTAAACATTTTCATGCTGCATGATAAACCTTTTCAAATTCCCTTTCTCGCCTTATTTTAGCATTTCCCCTTTTCTTTTTTTTATAATGTAGCCAATGTCCGCTATATAGTATTAGCTAACATCTTGTCTGACATTTGCTGACATTTATACAGATTTCAGTCTAAAAAATAACATGCCATAGTATCCACTTGTTTGGCATGTTACTCTCTGCTCCAATCAGTTTGACTCAAGTTGATTGTCTATGGCAATTTAAACAGATCAGGGAATGCATCCAAGTAGGCAACCTTGTTCTTTTAAAGTTCATCTTCATTTATTGGATTGCAAATGGACTGCATGACTACTTAACTAGTCGTAAGAGTGGGTGGTGTAATATAAGAATTAAGTGAACCATGCCTAAGCCATATTTTGCAGGAAGTTGAAAGATCACTTAAGAACAATGGTCTCTGTAGACTTCAATATGATTTCTGATTTTAAACACTTGTATTTAACCACAGTCATTCTGTACCCTGCAGGATGCAGCACGGAAATGACCGCTCTCTCGCCCTGGATTGGCCCTTCAACAAACATACCCCTAGAACCACATATACACATCAGAGTTAACCGTGAGGTTACCAGTGGGTAATACCCTCATATGGGTCATCGATTGGAAGCAAAAACTAATTGGCCGAACAAGTAACAACAGACGCTAAAATTTTTTTTAAAGGTGTTCGCACTTGCACTGTTTTGTTCAAGTCCTAGCATGGATGAACAAGTCCGTATTTCATAATGAAACACCTGAGGGTTTCCACAAATGAAAATTGAAGACAAAAAACACGAGCAATTTGGCATCTATCATTGACCATTAGTAATTTTTTACTCACAAAAGGTAATGCATGTCAATTGGTCATCGGTTGATGTAGCAAGAACCATTGGGTTTTGTATCTTATGACACATTTCTTAAGCTACACGTCCATCACAGTTAGAGCGTTGTCTTCCATTTTCCTAGTCAAGTCTAGGGCAAATGATAAATGTAAGGCGTTTGGCTCCACGCTAATAATATCATGCTGTTTTCCCCCAGCTATTGGCGAATCTTTCGTACAGTTATTATTATTTTTCTTTCTCTTATAAAATCATAACACGCTACCCTGCGACAATCATATCTGGTTATTATTTCTTCCCTGGGTGTCTAGTTAATAATTCAAAAAGCAAACCCGTATGTTATTTTGTTCCATCACTCGTTCATTCAATCATTACCAACAAAACAATTATTGGTATTGCCAATATTAATACCTTTTCTGCATCATTGTACACGCCTGCATAAAACAAAACCTACTGTTTGGTGGCATTTATTAGCGGTAGTAGCAATGCTACAAAACCAACCATGTCACGCCTGTCCGATTATTACCCATCATTTGAAATTAAAAACTGAAAAGTGCCATATTTCACTACATAATAGGGGGAAAACCGTACTATAACAAAACAAGAGTAATCTATATTTCATCAGCATTGCAGATGAGCGTATCTATATTTGATTTCCGGTGCTGCCAAATGGTTCATTAAGTTTAATCAGTATCTTTATGATTGTATATTTTTAAGACTCATTCATTGTTTTCTATTTCATAACTAAAATACACTTTTCTGCCCATCTTTTTTTACATCTTCTGGATTAAATAATTAATTCAATTCATTTAAAAGAGTATTTTTAATACACTGAAAGCTTTTTTAGTTGAACTTGCGCCTGAAATATCACCCTGTAACATAGACCGTAAGAGCCAACACCCTATACTGTTAACTATTCCAAAATTAGCCTAGCCCGCAGGCAACGTAAGTTGGGGGTGCGCATAAACAAGAGCTGTTAGACAGTTCTTTCCTCCAGGGTGGAAAACAGATCAAACAAAATCCACTATGCTTCATCTATTCATCATTACTGCAAATTTTCAACGTAGATGAACCCACTGACCTATCGCCATGAGATCTCTACAGATGAGATGGGCCACACAGTGCAACTTAAATGGACTTACTTAGGGTTGAATTTTATTTTTTGGCTGCGGAGAAATCATGGCGAGTTTTGGTTAACTAAATCATGTTGTGTTTGGTGCCGTGATTAAAGACTACATGAAAAACCTGAGCGCTGTCATATGTACTTAAATTGATGTTATTCACTGACCATTTTTTTCAAAAAAAATAAATTTAGATCTGAAACATTTATGAGCTCTCCCTCTTCATGTCATATCCAGGGTTCGGTTGAAAAGTGAACTTAACAATTTGCTCCACATGCGGCTCTCTCGCAGCTTGCCTTTTAATTAAGACGTAGCGTATGTGACAATCTGTGTTCTAATGGTTTTGAAAACATGAAGTGACTAATTCCGCGAGTAAGAAACAGTAAACAGCCATATCACTCCCCTATCTCTGGTGTAATCCAATCATCTATAAATCAGCATCACTGTGCATCAACAAATAGACAGGTTTCTATTTCAAGCTATTTTAAAAATTTTCCGACCGTGGGAACTCTGTGTGCTATCCGGCATGATCCATACCAATCAAGCCCAGTGCATCCTGGGACATGACTGTGGAGTCCACACGCACAGCACACGAGTTGGCACGGGTCATACAGTAAGCACGTGGTGGAGATTTTTCACAATGCTTTTAGCTGTACTATACTAGTAGAGTAGGAGACTGAAAGGAGTTGACCCCTTGGGTTATTGCTCAAAATTGTCCATCTTGATAAAATTAACACATTTGCTTTTTAAAAGTTGAAAATTTAAATATCATCTATTGCCGATATCCCTAATGGATAAGTGAGGTGTCAACAGCCAAACTGCTGAATTTGGAAACTAATATTTGTAATGCAATTCTCTAAAGAGGTGTGGTGACAAATTCATTCAGTGGAAATACAGCCACTGCATGGGTGAAATCACTCTAATAAATACTTAAAGATGATTGATGGTCTCGAATAAGATCATTTCTGACACTAGTGGATCTTTCAGTAAATTGCAATTTTTTTTCAGAGTAGTATTCCAAATCAATATTAAAAGTAATGCTGTGGATCGGTCCAACCTGACACACACCACATTATTGATGTTGTCACTGTGCCTGCTCATGCACACACTTTCAATATATCTCAAACTGGCAGCAGTCGATTTTCCAGAAAGTCCAGCACTACCATAAGATTTTCACTTCTTGTTATTTCAGGCATAATACAACTAATTCTCCTTTATCTTCATTCCCATACGATTTACAGCTGTGATGTGTGAAAGAAAACAGAGGAAATCCTCCATCAGCAAGCAAGCGTTCTCTCCCAGCAGTGTCAAAATCATTTCTCTATCAGATTCTTGGTACTATAAAAAAAGACTATTATGCTGGGGATAAGCCAAGGTAGCACTAAGACTTAACTGCTTAATAGGAAAATGCATATGGATTGTACTGAATGACATCTGCCACATTACTTTCCACTTCCCAGTCACACCTCTTTTTTAAATAGCTCATTTAATGGTGAAATATGATTGTTAAAGCAGCTAAAATAACCTCAAAATCAACCAAACCATCAAGCATATGCTACTGGTCATCCTGTGTGCTTTACATAATTCATCTCTGGTGATAATTACTCAATTACTATAGCATCCTTCCTTCCTCTACCTACTTCTACTCAAGAAAAAACAGATGAATAAAACATCCCCTAAGATAATCAGCGAAACCTATTTCTAAATTGATGCCATTCAATCTATAATTGAATTGCAAGTATTCTTCACAGGTCAAATCACTCTCCCATCCTCTTTGCATCATCATTATGGCACTATTATTTTTGCTAAAACTGCTACTGCTTACACAAATTAACACAAGAAAATGCATATCAACTCCTCATTATCTAAATGAATACAAATGCTTGTGTATAATGCATTTATTGAATTTTACCTTATGCCTGCTGTTCAATAATTCTTTGTAATTCAATTTTCAGTTTGAGTGTTTTTTTATATTGCTGAATATACCCACAATAATCAATGCATAATGCAATTATCTGTTGATCTGTTTATTTTTAACACTTTGAAGCAAGTCTAAATCATCAAATTATAAACACCCATAGGCTTATAGAAAATGCTGGCTGTTGCGTTCACAACATGGCCCTATTGGCCGATACTGATAGCAAATTAGTGTTTTATTTCCCCCATCACTTGATTTATCTCATTTCCTTTACTGCAGCACATATACTATAAATTATTTATGAAAAAGAAATGATGCCCATAGCAGATCTACTCATTAATAATTAGGGGACATATTTCTGTCACATAACCTATGTTCTGATTTACCTACTTCATGCAGCCATCATTTGTCGCTCATAAATTTACCAATGTATCTAATGTTGAAACAACTGACAATTTAAGAACTTGTCTGAACATATGATATGTAAGAAAACTCTCATGTGACTTTGCTTACCTGTGATGATGAATATAGCACAGAATGTCAGAAGGGTTGGTCCATACATAACATAGAGAAAAATAAAGAGAGAAAAATAAAGCGACATTAGTCATTGATAATATTACATAAACAGGTTAATTTGTGTATAGACTTAAATGTCAAAATATAAATGGAGCAATTAAATTGTCAATCTAATTGTGCTGCAAACCGCACATTGGAGTAAACTTGTTTTGTAATGTTCTATCCTGGTAATAAATATTTGAATACAAATGATGGATATAACCCCTAGAGAGCTAAGCAAACTTTGGTTACCATGAAAAAATGATGCGGTTTACCACAGGGTAAATAATACCGCCTGCCTACCTCGCACTTGAAGTAAAAAAATGCACAATGTGAAATTGATGATAGCTACTGTAGTAATTTTGTCTCTTCGCCTGTTTTTCTTTAAAAGGCCTCAATGTCATTAACCAGTTAACGGATAGCAAATTTCCTTTTAACTTATTTGTTTGAACAATTGTTATCGATCCTGCACTCCCTGCTTGCATTCCAGAATTTGAACCAACCATGCATGTATTTGTTGCAGGGTAAAAAAAAAGATAATATCCCTGCCAAATCAAATAACAGATTCAGAGTGTCATCAAATTATGCAGTTGTAGTACTACTAACAAAGCAACCATGGACATGTTTATTTATTGAAGATATAACCAGAGCAACAAAATCGATGGTTGTGATGATTGGCAGGATATCACAGTGAATGAATATATGGAGCTTTTTCTATTGCAACTTGTAAGTTGTGACATTTCATTACCTTTCCCCTTGAACTATTCACAAGGCACTTTATAATAGTGCACAAAAGCTTTTAATACACAATCAGATATAGGTTGGTTTATTATATATCAGCATTATCAGGGCAAAGCTATTTACTCCAGGTACAACAACTATAAAAATATCAGTTCTCTTAATTATCATCTTTTGATTTATTCCAAAATAGCAAGCCATGTAACATCACAAATTTCATCATAAAAAAAAAATGAAGTTTGACATTTCGAGATGAACAAAATCAGTGGCCTTTCTGCACAGATACTGACCATTCAACAAACCATGTGGGTTATAGTAACAGGCACTTCAGACCACAAATGACTTATTACAGGTTGTCATTGAACTTATCAGAAGCAATCAAATCTGCAGCTGTAATTAGCAAAGTGGCATCAAAAGTGCACATCTTTTTCGACCTGGGATAATATTATCAATATGAAAGCCTTGTTTTATGTTGTACACAAACCAACCAGCCCTGAAATTCAATTTCATAATTAGTTTCAGTGACATAGGAGTTCATCTTTGCCATGAGCTAGCCCCATGTACTACATGAAGTCATGATTACTACCCTGGAAATAATGGCCTTTTATAACCCTATTAGTATTACCTAAATGCCAAAGTGATCTCATCCCTGATAGAAAAGTAACCTCAATTTCACAAGCATAGCTCAACAGTTGACTTCAAGTTGCAGAGTATGAGGTTTTGTATTCAATGCACTCAAAGGTCATTCTATACACTCAGACGCCTATTGGGCTAAAAGAACTGTGTACTGGGAGATGAGCATGTTTATGAATATCAGTAATGGCAAGGCTTTAGTAAGCCTTGTACTTTGCCTGATTACCAACACGTAGATTACATTTTAATACCATAATGTTGATCAGATACGCTTCTTACTTTTAACAATAGCACAACCACTTCAAAACCAAAGCAACTATAAAGTATAGGCTAATATACAGCAAGTTGATAAATACAAATATTGAACGACAATTTACGAGATTGAAACTGATCATTAACATCCATGCATCAGTTAACATAATCAATAGAATAACTGGAGACCAGCAATAAAAAAAAAGAAAAACAACCCCGGAGAACCAAGCATGGTGCCATACAATATGACTATGAGATTGAATTTGGTAAAAAAATTGGTTTCAAAATTCAACTGAAAGTGGTGAAATTAGCCCAGGGCTTGATAACAAAATTCTAAGTTTCTTTGTCCTTATGCATAGAAATGATATGAAGCCAACACTATCCAAGATAAGCAACAGGCTTAATAATATGAGGTTAAGAGAACGGAGCAAGAACATTGAAGACACATTTCCGGCTCACAGGCAATCTAGGAATCCATACCCAATGACTAAGTAAAATAACCTCTACTATTTCTCAATATGATGCCACTGGAACAAAACGCTCAAGTGCACTGCTTCCATTCCCTTCACTTACTTTGCGCGCACACACACACAAAAAAGAGTCGCCATCGATTAATTTTATCTCTGCTGAAAGGAAAAGAACAAGACTACAGGTGCATGAAATACCATCTTGCCAAAAAAAGACACAATGATGAGAAAGCATGAAAGACAAGCCATCCAGAAAAGACAAGCACAATTCCATTTAGGCAACTTGCCAACAAATTTTTGTATGTGTTTATGTACATATTTTTTTCTTCAAAGATCAAAATTGATTCTTTCAAATGGGTTGCAATTGACTGGAATGCATTGACATGATGACATTATTCTGTAGGGTCTTATGTGCACTGAGGTTTAGTTTGGTATGCTCGGAGGGGACTCCCTTGCGGAAAATTTCACTTGATTTGCTCGTTCCAGGAGCGACTAATGATGGAAACAGGAAACAGGGGCACAATTACCTGCACTGATGAGTGATGTCGACAGGCAGAGTATCCTGTCACCACCATCATCATCATCATCATCTAACATCCTCAGCTGCAGTAACATCCACTGATAGCAAACAGGCTAAGAAGAAGCAGGGTAGATGGATGGATGGGAGGCAAAAATGAGCGCATCTCACGGTACTTGATTTAAGGCATCGGCATGCTTGCTCATTACTCCAAGTAGGCAAAGGGTATGCACTGCTAGCAAATTGGGTCAAAAACATCAGTAAATACATGCAAGTAGTACTATTGACAAATGCATCTCATTTTACAATATGAAATTTACTTTAGTAGAATTTGATTCACATAGGATGATATAATTATTTTTTCCGGCTTTAACCTAAATAATAATGACAGTACACAGCGCTAAGCAAACTGGGTCAAACTTATTGATCGAGGCATGATTAATTTTGTTTAAATCAACTTTAATACATATACACTTTGATCAGTCCATTAAACTTATTCACATCCAGCGCACATAATGCTGTCTTTACAGAGAAGCGGTCTATATGCCATGAACATTACGCTTGCATTTCTCATTAGTAAACACAAGTAATCCCACAGGAAAATAGCGTATTCACGAAGGAACCGACATAAATGCGAGGGAGACAAAGGAACACTTCCTGATGCGATGGATGTTGTCATAATGGCATCATTATCTTAAAATGTAAACTTATCAATGTAAATTTCTCTACTCATAACCGTACTAACAACTTCCCAAGCGATGCCTTTGGTGATTTGCCTTATATTTATGAACCATCGGGCTGTAGTTTTTTGCGAAATGTGATTCTCTTTAAGAGTGTAGAAATAAAATGCGAAGGGGATGTCAGTCGGGTAACCCAATAAAGTGGCCAGAGGATGTAGTTGGTGAAAACATCGACTGGCATGCTTTATTCAGCTTTCAATATTGCACACAATTCTGGGTCATAAATGATATGTGAGCTTCATTAGACAGTCACAATGCCTCTAGGTGTAGGCCAATATAGGTATTGTACTCTTCACTTGAATACATTGTACATTTTAAGGTTTCTCTATCAAACTGAGGGAAATTTTTCTCCAAGGAAAACATTTCAATTACAATCAAATCATTCAAATTGAACAGATTGCAGGGAAACGTATATCAGATGAAATAAAAAGCAAGGCTCTCTAATGCCACAGCAAGATGCAACATAATTATTTTTCAAGGTTTTGACGTAGTTGGACAAAAGATAAATAAGTATTACAGAATGGATGGGCTCAGTTGGATGGAAGCAAATTTCCAATTTAAGTCCAATTATAAACAGGTCAGCTGCTTTGCAAAGTGAATGAATGCCTGCAATCCATCCATCCATCTCCACTGAAGATTCTGGCCTTTCCCTACTCTATCTGTGTAATGCACACACATGAGCTTTGGGCAAAATGAGTAATTATCTTTGACAAAGAAATGACAATATTTCAAAGGCTACAGCATTCGTTAACAAGGTTTAGGGTTCAATATGTCATGCTTTTACTGATGGGTGGAAAAGCAAATCCTGCAATGTTTATTATATTAGTCCCAGTTCAGCCTGCCAGGGTAGAGAAATGAGTTAGTACTGGCTTCATGTTGCCTGCCTGCAAATGCATTTCGGTAATTGGGTTACCCTCTTATATATGCCAGTCCTGACACAATTCTAGTGAGTTCTAAGTTTGGATATTTTTCATGTGAGCTATAAATTTTGTAATTTTCATTGATACCAATTATAAGACAATTACAAACTTTATCTTCTCTTATTCGACAATGAGGTCTAATCAGCCATATTAAATATTAAAAAAGCAAACTTGCTCTTCATTCATTATACCATTAGCCTAGATACTTGACATACTTCATGTACACGTAGTACATTAGGCCCTATCAACCAGAAGTCACAAAAACTAGTTCACACACATAAAACTAATGACGTGAACTAATCATTTGTGATCTGTGATGTTTTTAATAATCAGTAATTATCAGTTGATAGGATATTGCTCCACAAATTGCATGAAGTTTTAGGCCTGGTGTGTCTGATCAAGACAATGACTGCTGATTATCTCATTCTCACAGGATAAGTTCAGAGTTGGGGTCACTGACAAGCATCTCACCTGCCAGGAACAAGATCCACATTCAGCATCATCCCCAGGCATCTCAAGTTCATGCACCATCTCTTAGTCACTGAACTCTGACCACTCTTACAATCTGCACAATGTGCAGCTGACATTTTGGGGTCAAACAAGGTAAAGGCAGTGATGGAATACACCTTTTAATCAGGTTTACCATGGTAACACAGCAATATACCAATTGGGGTGAAAATTAGTTTACAGTAAAAGGTACATTTCAGGGTCATTTAAGCTCCCTCCTGTGGAAGGCTGGACTTGAGCTAGGGGGTAAATGTCCTCAGTGTCCTTAAAAACTAGGGGCTGACCCACCCTGAGGGAATGTGGGTGCATAACTCTTCCCATATGTTGTTTTCTTAGCAAGGCCAGGCTAGTTTACACAATGAGAAACCTTACCATGCTTTAGGGCTTCAAACTGGATTGTTTGTCCACTACAAAGTGAGTAAGTTACAAATCAGGCATGGATACTACAAAATACAAGAAGTCTTTGCGACTACATGTATGGCAATAGGCCTATATATAAATGAGTCTGTGGTGCCACGTACTCAAGACTATAATACTCAGTAAAATACAAATATCTAAAAAGACTTGTGTAGGACTACTCATAAAACATGATCATGCAGATTGCCTTGAAACAATTTAAAAGGAAATTGAATTTGTGAGAAAATGCCTTGCAACAACAACACTCAAGTACATGTAGTTGGTAGGAAATCAGGGTGGTAATATTATGATCATAATTTGAAAAGGACAATTTATGATGCCTTTCCTTTGTTCTGTAAATCATGATAGATATGGCTGATCTACACCCACCCACATCAACATTGCCTGGGAAAAATTTAACACAAGCCTACATGTATGCCCAAGCTCAAACAATCCTGTCAGAAACTTTAATTGGTATAAAAGGTCACTATTGTCACACCAATTTGGCCAGCACATGATTCTTTGGTGCATATATTCAGTAAACATGAGGTATGATTTGACTCATGACTTCCCATATACATTAGCTATAATAATATGCTTTTCCATGTATTCAGTGACACAGTTTTCAAATTCATACATGTACATGAAATTACTCTCTTTAAATGGTGTGTTAAATTTGCAGGCTGTTTGTGACTGCATACTATCAATCAAGCCTTTCCCTCCCTGGTCATTAACCTTCTGGAATACTTGCCTACATAAATTTTATCAACTCAATCATGCCATGGGTGATTAAAATAGGCCTACCACATGGGAATTAAAACTGCTGCTGTTGTTGAATTAAGATTTTGTGTTGTGTTTTCACTATGTTATGATGCTTGTTGTTTGATGGTGTTATTGAATGGTGGAAGGTGATTGGTGTGTTGTGTTTAGCACATCCAGGGGGTGCTTTGGTGGCTGGCCTTCATAAAAAAAATGAGAGAGAGAGAGAGAGAGAGAGAGAAAGAGAAGGAAGAAAGAAAGAAAAGAAGGAAAAAGTATGCACAAAGCGAATTGAGTTCAGAAATGCAAAATTTACACGCTGCCCCTTACACCCTAGGCCCCTAAATTTATGTTTAGGGGGTGCTGAAATGAGAGAAGAAAAGAGAAAGGGAAAAGTTTTTACGAAAAGGAGGAGAGAAAAGGTTAAATGTACGTGTGAGTATGTGGTCCATGCCTAAAAATGTCGGGTCCATGTAGGCCCTATAGGCCTAATATGGTTTGCAATTATTTTAGGCATTGTGAAGGCGGGTGTGATACCAAAAGCTTGTGAAAATTACTGATATGCAGGACCTATTACATTTTGTCACCTAAGTCACTAGATGATCCACGAAAGGCTTCATGGACGGGCCGTCATTTCATGGTGACAAAATGGTGGTATGTAGTGTGTTGTGGTCATTTCACAAATTTTTGGCTTTTTCAAACTAAAATTTTACATACTAATGGTGACAAAATAAAATGTGGTGTGGTGCGGATCCGCTTCTGCGGTGCGTGTGCAGTGCAGTGTAGAATGT